>NC_046160.1:104083675-104383675 GCF_011064425.1 Rattus rattus | reverse complement strand
GCCGTCTCCCACCGGTCACCAGTCACCACTCCGGCTGCCCTACCCAGTCCTTCAGTGACCCAGGTCATTCAGGGAGAAGATATCCAGGGCTCGTTGCCATGAGTTTTGATGTGCTTCTTGAAGACTTCTCTTCTCTCTGACAGTGTTTTCTGAGTTACGGCATTTACTTTACAGATCCACGTCACCTCGGCCTTATTATGTTTTTGGCTCTTACATGCTTAGGCAACTTCTATCTCCCAGGACTCACATCTCTTGTTTCTTTTCCACTCAAAGCCTCCTGTTCCCTCTTCTCCTTTGTCAGCTATGGGTTGTGCCTGTGGACCCTCTTCATTTATTTAGGGATTTTATTTATTAGAGGTCAAGTATCCCAAGTCTTCTCTTGTAGTTCTGTTATTTCAACCTGGTAACTTAATTATTTTAGGACTATGTTGTCATGGGCTAGGATTTAAAAGGTCCTTGAAGGCATATTTTGAAGGCTTACTCCTGCTCATGGTGCTATTAAAACGTATTTGGATCAGGAGTATGCTAATTTCATTAATGGGTAAATTCATTGATGAGTTCATAGTTGACTGGGCTGTTGGAAAGTGGAGTGGGTTT
The DNA here is from genome assembly GCF_011064425.1 of Rattus rattus. NCBI lineage: Eukaryota > Metazoa > Chordata > Mammalia > Rodentia > Muridae > Rattus > Rattus rattus. The sequence continues at coordinate 104,383,078 of NC_046160.1, read as the reverse complement.
GAGGAACTATGTCTCAGGGTGTGTCTTTGAAGGGTGTAACTTGCCTCTAGCTTCTTTCTGCTTTCTGGAACTGTAACCTGAGCAGCTTGGCTTCACCACACCCTTCCACCTTGATGGTCTGTTTTACCATTGTCCAGATAGCAGTAGAGCCAACTCACTGAGGATTGAAGTGACCCCAACGATGAGCCAATATTTATTATTGCTTCTTCAAATTGTTTCTGCCAGGTTCTCCTGACTGGACAGTAAGAACATATGCTGGCATTGTTGTCATTATATTTGTGTGTGTTCTCTACTTTGGCTATGACACAACCAAGTGCCTTTTTTTCTTTGCTGTAGTATTGCACCTTAAACTGTTCTTTATTTCTGTATTTTTTTTAAACTCCTGTGGTTCATTTGGTACTGTTGCTAAATTGTAGTCAGTATGAATTGGGCTAACTTTATCTTTTGCTGTCACGTGTTTCAATGGGTCTATATGGCTTGACATACAACATGGCCCGACCTACATGGCCAGCTTTGTAACTGGGCCCAGCCTTGCCTGGTGCCTGTCAAATAGGTATAGTTTCACGAGATGGGGCAAAGCTACTCTTAAGTTCCTCCTGATTGGAACGTCAAAGTAAAAGGAGAAGGAAACATTTGTCTTTTCAGTGCTTTGATTATTTCATTGAAAGGTCATAAATCTCTTTCCGAGGCAATATTCCACACCAAGAAGAGAAGGTAGTAATAGTGGAATCAGTTCACGCGCAGAGGCCAGCAGCTGTTTGGGACAGGCAGCGGGCTTCCTGGGATCAGACCTCCCTCCTGCTCACGCTCATTTACCCTGCGTCCTTTGCGGTCAGACACGGCAGTGTCTTTACCCTTCTGTGAGCTTTAGCTAGCCAGATGCTTATCTCCCTCCTTACAAGCAGAGTCCCTGCAGGTTAATACTCCCAGCCGAGTACCTACAGTAGAGTATAGGCTTTGTTTTCCTGCATGAAGTTAAGAATGTTCTCAGTACCATGTTTCCCTCAGTTTGGGAATAGTGATCGATTCTTTTTTCTATGCTTATATTTTCTGTGTTCCGTGCTCACACTAATCTCTTCACTTTCTGAGAACCTGAACTTAACAAGTTACCCATACGCAATGGTATAGATGTCAACACAGTTGTACAGTGTTAGTCTGGGTGTTTGTACTGCTTATTGGATTTTTGGGCCCTATAACTTTTGGGCTCTTGGGTGAAACTTATATTTACATTTTATAAGTCAGCATTTTAAAATATATTCAGAAACATTATCATGCAACTCTTATTAAAAGGACATGATTTTGTCAGCATTTTTAGATGCAAACATTATATATCCTTACTTTTGTTAAAATGAAAAATTACGATTTAGGTGCCCAGTACTGTGAAATCATCTTCAGGTTGGCACTAGTGAATTAGCATTCATAGTATCTGTAGACACATTCAGTGATGCCAATAAAAGTCCCTGTTAGTAAAGTGTGCCAGGCGTGTGAGCTCTCTGGTGCGAGGCACATCTTCAAGTACACATCATAGCATCAGGCATACCATTTAGGTGTTTGGTTTTGGTTTTGGTTGTTGGTTTTTTTTCCATTTTTTTGAGACAGGGTCTCTCTGGGTAACAGCTCTGGCTGCCCTGGAACTCATGGAAGTGAGCACATTAGCTAGTAGGGAAATGCAGATAGAAACTATGGAGGTAGCAGTCCATGTGCATAGGTTAGAGAAAGAGCACAGGTCATAACAACCCTGAGCCACAAATGGAACCTTTATACTTCCTTGGTGAGGAAAAAAAGTGATGCAGCCACTCAGTGAACCAAAGCATCACCACAGAACCTAGCATTTCTACTCATAGTTATGTGCCTTGGAGAAGTGAAAACACGTGTTCCTCAAAAGTTATACGTGCATATTTATGTTCACAGCATGCAGTGTCCACAGTGGCTAACAAGAAAAGCTAGTATGGGCATATGGCATACATGGAATTTCTAGGTTATGGTGTCTGAACATACAGCTGGAGCTGGGATGCATGGTGTGGTAGAATAGAGGTGATATGAAGGTGCTCTCTTACCCACCTGCCCATTCCCTCCCACCTCTACGCCCTGGCATTACCCTACATTGGGGCATCGAGCCTTGACAGGATCAAGGGCCTTTCCTCCCACTGATGCCCAACAAAGCCATCCTCTGCTATATATGCAGTTGGAGCCATGGGTCCCTCCATGTGTACTCTTTATTTGGTAGTTTAGTCCCTGGGAGCTTTGGGTGTCTGGTTGGTTGATACCATTGTTCTTCCTATGGGGTTGCAAACCCCTTCAGCTCCTTCAGTCCTTTTTTTAAACTCCTCCATTGGGGACCCCATTCTCAGTCCACTGGTTGGCTGTGAGCATCCACCACTGTATTTGTCAGACTCTGGCAGAGCCTCTCAGGAGACAGCTATATCAGGCTCCTGTCAGCATGCACTTCTTGGCATCAGCAAGATTGTCTGGGTTTGGTGACTGTATGTGGGAAGGATCCCCAGGTGTGGCAGTCAAATAATGATGCTTTTTTAATTATCATGTTCACCTTCAATTGATTGCCTTTCAGAAGATGAATTGTTGTACATAATTCATAGAGACTGTTCCTTCTGTTGTCAGGGGTTGCAAATAGGAAGAGTGTGGGAAGTGTGGTGAAGGTGGTTCTTATCCCTGGTTTCATAGGGGCTTTGAAGTGATGTTGCCGCAGTGAGCATGGAGAACATACAGGACATGTAAAGCTTACCCTATGAAGAGTTTAACTGTTTTCTAGATCTTTCTTATTTGGTACTAATGGTTTCTAGGGACTTAGAGACTCTGGTGTGTTTGGTACTTTGTGTTTAGGTGAACAAACACAAACAGATATGCTCCCCTACGTTCAACCATGAACCGATGCAGCGTTTCTCAGCTGATGGAAGATTTTGTGTTCTGAGAGAGAGACGGCCTTACGTTGTGTGTGCATATCTCCTTGAGTTAGTGATTCTGTCTGATGGACTCATGAGGAAAATCTGAGATTCCTATTGTACCCTACATATACTAAACAACACATTTGCTTGTTTATTGAGAAGAATATTGTATAATTAGATGTCTGAGATTTAATTTTGAAATTTTGTCCATTTCTGCTCTATTGAAGGAATAAATATTCAATATACTCTAACAAACAAGTATCTTTTCCAAATATTACAACTGGATCCCACATGGATAGATAACAAGAGGGTTGGATTCTCCGGCTTTCCTCTTACTCCCAGAGTGACGGTAACTCCTAGATGCGGATAGATAAAATAGGAGACCACAGTACCGAAGGGCTGCTTTCCAGTTCTTTTCTCATAATGTTTAGTGAACGTGCCTCTTGATTCAGCTAACTTGACTGTGTGTGTGTGTGTGTGTGTGTGTGTGTGTGTGTGTGTAAAAATAGGTTAGTCGTAGAATAATAAATATAACTTACATAAAATTAACAATAAAATCATTATTATTGATTCAGCATAACTGGTGCTTTCTGTGTTGTTAACAAAGGAGTTCTCCTTAGAAACAATCTGTGATTTAAATGTAGGCACCTCATTACACCTACCGTGTGCACAACAGGGCGTCGTCCCCACCCTGGAGCAGTGGTTTCTAGTGGCTCAGACACTTTCATTAGTGCTGCTTTCTGTGATTTGCTCTGGATATTCTTGAAGGAAATCTGATAGAGCATGGCTGTGACCAGGAACTGAACTATGTGTGGGAACTGAAAGGCACCATTGCAGGTTCTAAAGGACGGTCCTAGGTCAGACATCAGGAAGACCAGCCCTACTTTACAGTATGTATGGAGTTCTGAAGAGGCCAAACTCGGTGAGGAAACGGAAAAAGAAAGCAAACATCAAGAGCTCAGCGGTAGGGGGACAGATAGCTTCAGGAGTTAATCGCATCAGCTGAGACCTGAGGAAGGCAGCATGAGGAAAGAGAAGCCCGGACATGTGGCTGTCAGTTTATAAAGCCTTCTATGTAAGGCACCATGTGTTTTCCAACATGTCTGATGGTTTGTTTTACTTACAGGACAATGCTGCATGCGAGGAGATGGCTACTTACCTGTACCAGCCCCTCTCTTCTCCAGAATGATTCTATTAGTACTGGTGACAAGCAGCTGTGGTTTTGTTTAACTTGCTAGTCTCTCTGCCTCTCCTCCCTTATGATATGATTAGATGTAACTCTCGTGTTCTTTCCAGCAAGGTCAGGTCATTCATCATCTGTGAAAAGAAAGAATTGGTCCAAACTTGTGTTTTTCAAGTCACAGTTTGAAAGCTTAGGACATTTGCAAATTGGCTGTATTGGTTGAGGAATGAAGAGTTTGGGAAATTGTTCCTGCGGCTTCTAACTTGATTATCCATCAACTCAGAATATTAGCGTGAAGCAACTGACTTGTCACTGGCTGCGATGCTTTGATTGGGCAACAGATAGCAACAAGGAAGTCTTGATGTTTGATGTGACTCTCGGTAGTCTTCTTAGAAGGCCTTGGAAGTGTTCCCTTGTCCTTGGGATGAGACATTCATGGTGTCATAGGTGTCTGCCAGTCCACTTAGCTGTAGACAATCCCTCTGTTGTGTTGTACTGTGGGTTCACTGGCCCTAGGTTTCTCTGCCCATCTGCTTGGAGGAAGCTGGACTGTTTTACTAAGTGATACAGATTTCCCCAGATCTAACCATGAATGAAACGTATCATTGAGAGCACAATGGGTGGGGTTTGCCTGAATTCACTGGTTCACTGCTTTTCATTGTTCAGTGCTAGACCTGACTGGTGCTTAAGGCAAGCCTCATGTGGTGGGACCTCAGTTCGTATCATGGCAAATAAGAAGATGGAGTGCCCAGATCTTGAAAGTTTTATGGGGACTGCAGAAATTGAAGTGATTAGGACTTCAGGAGAACACTTCAGCAAACACATAGGACTTTTCCTGCCCCTTGGCTGTGATTGAGGCAGATCTTAGTATTACAATGTGTAATTTTCAAACTTTTTTTAGCATCTTATTAATTTTTAAAGACATAATTTAAATTAATTTAATTCTAAAGAGGTCTTTGGATTATGATATTAGGTACTAATTTCCTGGAGATGCCCTGTGTCATCTGTGAAATGAAATTAGAAGAGACAAATTAATTTTATGTATTCATAGCAAAATCATCGAACTAAAGTAAATTGACATGCAGATAGTTCAGTAAGTAAATCCTGTTGGCTTGGGGAGTGTTTTCAGTCTGTTTAATAGAACAAAGTTGTCACCATTGCAGTGTCACACTGTCCCCCATCATGCCAGCTCTTGGTATGTTTGCTTAAAGGAGGATGGCTAGGTTCATGTTTTTCATCCTATAAAAGCATATTAGTATGATAAAAATACATGCATATGCACGGACTCTGAGCATTCACATGTCTCATGAGTTTGTCTTTTGGTCACACAGTCAATAGGGCAGCAATAAATGAGTGATGCATTGAGAAGCTTTCCTAAGTGTTTTCTTTGGTCTTATATTGTCTCAGCTGAACAAATGACTCTTCCCCATGGAGAACACGTGACCCTGTTTATGGAAATGATGAAACCCATTTCATAAAAGTAGAGGACAAAACTAATTAGCTTCTTATGCCAAAAGAGCATCTTATTTTTAGCAGCAGAGTTTGGTTTTCTGTAGTGGATGAATAGTTGTTTTATTTGTTGAGCACTGTTTTTTTTCTATGGTCCAAGATTTATTCATGCTCTAGAGTGTGCAAGTTAATAATCACAGCCAACACTTACTTGTATCACTTTAAAAGGAAATATTGAACAGTTTACATATCAGATAGTTTATTTCCCAAATCTTATTGTGGTCTCTGAAATTTGTCTGGGTGAATGTTTTTCTGGAGTTGATTTGCTGTCAAATCTTGTTATTTTAAATCAGTTCTGATTTTTTTCTTATTCTGCTCAAGAAAATAACCAATTAAAGTCAATAAAATATATATGCTATAAATTTCTTTTTTGTACATTATTTAGATAACTTGACATGAGGGCAAATTCATTAATTTGATGATTTAAAAATTTAAAACATTAAAAGTCTCATTTTTATTGAAAGTAGATTTTTTTCTTTTATAAGGTATCCTGATTTCTGTTTCTCCTCCCTTTTTACCCCGCAGTCCTCCACCCACCCAGTTTCTGCTACCATTTGGATCGTTGCTTGTTAGAAATCAAACAGGCTTCTAAGGGATAATAACAAAAAAATAAGAAAAAGCCAAATCTAACACACTGGAATTACATAAACCAAAGAAGCAGTTGGTAAGAGCAGAGGAGAAGGTACACGAATTAGAATCTCATAGTTGCCACAGTGAGGGGTCCCATGAGAACATAAACTTAACATGATGCAAACCTGGGAAGCCCTGGTGCGTGCGGTCTCAGTCTGATCTGTTGGCCTAGTGGCTGTTAGGTTTTTGATGTCCCCCATCCCCTCTGGTTCTTACATTCTTTTTTACCTCATCTTTCTCAGGGTTTCCTGAGCTCCGAAGGGAGGGATTTGATCGAGACGTCCCATTGAGGGTCAAGTCTCTGACTGCACATTGTCCCTCTGTGGGTGTGTGTATTGCTCCCATCTGCTGCCGCAGGCAGCCTCTCTGATGATGGCTGGGCAAGACACTGATGAGTGTGTCAGAATGCCGTGAGGAGTCATTTTACATAAGTCTCTCATTTCATCCTATCTGTTAAATAGCACTTAAGGTATAGAAGTGTGAGTCTATTCTTGTAGTGTTTATTGTACTCCAAAGACTGCAGGATATTATAGATTAGGGGTCTTTTGTGATCAACAAGTTGTGGTTATTTTCACTATGTATTTTTATTATTTTGATAAATGACCCAGAGAGAAATATCTCTATCTCTATATCTATCATCTATCTATCTATCAATCTATCTATCATCTATCTATCTATCTATCTATCTATCTATCTATCTAAAAGTCTTATTGTTAGGAAAGTTGCTGGGTATGGGTACATTTTCTTAATTTGAATTTTAATTTCTTAACCTCCCTTCTTTCTGTATTAAATAGGATTCATTGATAAAATTTATTGTGTAGTAACAAAATATCAAGAAAGGAAGGGCTGACCAATATAATGGTTTTAGAACTCTGTGCAAAACTCTTTTACAGTTGGAATTTTATTTGTACTTAATCCCTTCAAGGTTTTTGGTTCACATCTTTAGCAAAGCATCAGTTATAAGAATAAAATCCACTTCTGTCCTCTAAAGGTCCAAGGTTAAAAAAATTCATTTTTGAAGTAATTGATGAGCTCACTGACTTCTGTTTGGTTATTTTAGCCATGGACTTTCTATTTTAGATACTCACTTCTTCTCATTTATGGCTTTATTCTCGATATCTAAAGTACCAAATAGAAGCAAATACTATCTATTCATTTCCACTTCTTCAATTTTCAATACTGTTGACAATAAGAAATTAAGCTGTTCTGAACAAACATCCCAATGGGAAAATAGAATGGACCCCCTCGTTGTTCTTTGAGAGTGAACATATGCGATGGCTCTGAGTAACCGTCTCTTACGGGAAAGAGTAAACTAGGGCTGCTGGTGGAGCTGTAGCTCAGCTGGCACAGTGCTTGCCTGTCCACACCGTGTCCTGGATTTGCGATCATTTGGGAGTGCACAGTGAGTCTGAGGCCTGCCTGAGAAATCAGCTCTGGAAAGAAAGGGAATTTACTTGTGAGGAAAAGTATAAAACGCCCCTGGAAGAACATTTCCCTTTGCCAGGGCATCTCAAACTCTTTATAGAATGTCATTTAATAAAAAGCTAATTCATGTCATGTGCTCAATATTGTCTCTCTTTACATACACAGGAGTGCTTTTATTTGAAATTTGGTATTAGTAAACTAATTATGCAATTCATTTGTTAGAATGAAAAGAAAAATATCCCATAAAACTCTAAAAAATAGAAAAGTATTAGTTTTGTCAAACATCAGGATGTAATATAAAACTTCTATAAAGAAAGAAAGAAAGAAAGAAAGAAAGAAGGAAAGGAAGAAAGAATCGTAGAGGTGCAGAGTAGGAAATCCAGAAATAGACTGGACTAAATGCATAGAGAAATTCAGTTTACAGGAAAGCTGGGATTTGAAATCAGTAGAGACAGATGACTTTAAATAAAAATGACGTAAAAATGGACATGTATTAAAACACAGAATTTATATTTTTCTTGACAGCATCTACTAGTATAAATTTTAAATGGTTCAGATATTTTAAAGTATAATTCAAATAGTATAAAATATAGGCCCATGACTGTATAATGTGGCATCAGGCAAAACTTAACTAATAGCTAGGATTCATAGCCAATAAGGCAGAAAGGATGGAAGTTTTTATTGCATAAAATGGGTTCTAAATTGATAGAAAATGCATAGTGTGAATAACATACACAACTAAAGGGGAAGGCAACTATTCGATAGTATTTCATAGACTGAGAATAATATATAAATAGTATTTTAAAAAGTCCAATTGTGTGGCAGTGCTCTGAGGTGAGGACTAACCATCTCGTATATTGTTGGAGACTGTAAACTGATATAGCTCTTTTAAAAGAAAGAGCTTGAGTATAGTTAATTTTCTTTACTCGTTCTTTAACTATTGAATCTATGTCAAAGATACAGTGGAAATAACCCTAGTAAATAAGACTGTTGTCGTAGCGTTTGCTTGCATTGTAAAATAGTAGTTAGAACCCAGATGTTCTGATATCTGCTTCTGAATTTATTGGATTGCAGTGGTAGGTGACTTTAGATCTAAATTAAGAGCATTAACCTCACATTGATGATGGCTGCAATTGGATAGGATTTCTCAGCTGTTGAATTGATCTGCCTGCCTCCCGTTTAATAAGCTTGAAAATCTCCATGGCTACAGTTCTGTTAACACAGGAAGAGGTAAAGCTGGAGAGATGTAAGGGAGAGGAGTGGGGTAGAGACGGATGGAGTGAGGAAGTTAGGGTTGCAATGTGTGTTTTTCAGATGTGTGGTTTTTCTGGAATACTGCTCCTTCACAGCCCCAAGTAACTGAGTGGTTTCCTTACCTTCTGAAGGGCTATTTTGAAAGGCCCCACCCTGAATCTCCCCTGTGTTCACTTAGGTTCTGATGTGATGGAAAAAATATGGAAATTTACAACAGAGCCTCCAACTTCTAGTGCGTATTTGATCTTTGCACATTTTTATATTACATATATAAAATATGAACTCATGTTTGACATTTCACTTGTTTTATACGTGTAATTGATTATTTCCAGATAGCTGATTTTAAATTTTATTTAGAGTACGTTATTTGCATTTTTCTCTAATAAGATTTGCTTTAAGTATTAGAATATATTTGATTAGAATGTTTATGTTAGGGAATTTTTTTTAACTATCTGTGTGAAAACTGGAAGTTAATTTCCAGCTTAATCTTAATAAAATCTAATGATCGAAGAGTATATATTTGCCTTAGTAAGGGTTTCTATTGTTGCAATGAACCAGCATTAATAAAAAGCAAGTTGGGGAGGAAAGGGTTTATTCAGTTTACACACCCACATTACTGTTCATCACCAAAGGAAGTCAGGACAGAAACTCACGCAAGGCACAAACCTTGGGGCAGGAGCTGATGCAGAGAACATGGAGGGGTGCAGCTTACTGGCTTGCTACCCTTGGCTTGCTCAGCATGTCTTCTTATAGAACTCAGGACCACCGGCCCAGGGATGGCACCACCCACAATGGTCAGGGCCCTCTGCCTTGATCACTAGTTGAGAAAATGCCTTTCTTCTGGATCTCTTGGAGGCATTCCCTCAACTGAGGCTCCTTTCTCTGTGATAACTCCAGCTTGTGTCAAGTTGACACACAAAACCAGCCAGTACAATACTGAAGCCGTTTCTACAGAATCCATCATTTTAAATGTACTTGTGTGGTAAAGAACAAAAGAAATTTTGATTCTTACTGTGTTTCTCCTATTGGGTAAGAATGAGTAGTTTCTGAATTCTAGTAGTTGGAAAATTTCTCAGTATTCACTTTCTGAGTTTGCTCTAAATTGAGATACTATTGCTCAAAGTTCTTTCGTCTTCTACAGAAGCACAGGAAGGGAGTGGCGTCTGTGGTAAAGTATTGCTGTAAAGAGGTTCTTGGGATGGAGTGGACACCTCCTGACTTTTCACAGAAATCCACATATGGCAGACAGTTGCTCAGAACCAAACTAAGCTGTTCTGAACTGTTTCTGTCTCTCTGTCTCTGACTCTCTATCTCTCTCTTAGACGCCCCCACTCATTCATACCTGAGTATGACAGTATATATATACATACCTGAGTATGACAGTATCCATACCGTCTTTCTCAAAGTTTCTGCTGCTGTGATAAATCACCATGACCAAAGTAACTTAAGAAGAAAGGATGTATCATATCTTCTAGCTCATAAATCCATGTCAGGAGAAGCCAGGGCAGGAACGCGGGTAAGAACCTGGAGGCAGAAGCAGGATGTGAGACCACTGACAAGTGCTGCTTACTGACTTTCTCCCCATGCCTTGTTCAGCCTGCTGTCTTATACCAGCCAGGACCTCTTGCCCAGGGTTGTCACCTCTCCCTGTGAGCTGTGCACAGGGACACCGATCAATAATGCAAATGCCCTATCGACTTTCCTCAGGCCAGTCTTGTGGAGTCATCTTCTCAGATGAGTGTCCTCTTCCCAAATTGCTCTAGTTCATGTCAAATCAACATAAAGCTAGCCAGCACATTCACATACCAGTGCAGGAAACATTGGTGCCATCATGGGTTGTGTCTGTGTAGCTTTTCTGGTCTGGACCTTCAGTGGCATCCATATGTGGAGCTAATCGTACTGGCTGGTTTTATGTCAACTTGACACAAGCTAGAGTCATCAGAGTGGAAGGACCCTCAGTTGAGATCATGCCTCCATAAGATCCAGCTGTAATGCATTTTCTTAGTTAGTAATCACTAAGAAAATGGGGAAGGCCCAGCTCTTTGTGAGTTGTGCCAAACCTGGCTGATGGTTCTGGCTTCTGTAAGAAAGCAGGCGGAGCAAGCATGGGGAGAACGCCAATATGCAGCACCCCTCCATGGCATCTGCATCAGCTCCAGCCTCCAGGTTCCTACTCTGTGTGAGCTCCTGTATGGGAGTGCAAGCTGAATAGACATGCTCCTTGCCACCACGGGTTTTTTTTTTTTAAGTGTGTCATAACAGCTCTAGAAACCCTGCCTCAGACACTGGTGAAGGGTCAGAAAAATCTCTATTATTCCATATGACTATGTGTGATTCTTTAATTATCTCTCAGTTAGAAGAAGGCATATGACATATTTGTAATATTTTTAAATTGAAAATTATTGATGCAAGAAAATCAGATGCTGAACCAAGTTAACAGTATATTTTCTAATATAATTGTTTTAACTTTGAATTTGAAAAATGTCTAAATTGGGATGTGACTTCAGTCAATTCTTAAAAACTGACACAGGAAGCTTGGAAGAGACCTAATAAGAAGTAGAGTGCTCACTTTGAGAGAAGATGACCTCTTCCATCCAGAAACCCACCTAGAAAGGCCAAGCACAGTGTCCAGCTCCTGTGAGCTCATCTCTGCGGAGGGGGACACAAGTGGGGCTAAGGGCTCTCTAGCCAGTCAGCCGGGCCTGCTTGGTGAGCTTCATGCCAACGAGAGACCCAGTCCTAATAACAAAAGAAGGGGGACAGCATCTGAGCAGTAACACCCCGGACTGCCCTTTGACCCCACATGCATGTGTGTTCACTTGCATGGGGTGTGGCTTCAGGTTTTCCTTCTTAACTGTTCTTATTTCAAGTGAAGGAATGGACTAAGAAGGGTTGCGTGACCCTTCCTACCCCATGTTCTGCTGTTTTAATATAGTAATGGGACATGTTTTGTGTGGTTTCAGTTTGTATGCTTTTATTCTATTTTAAGAAATTTCTCTTCCAGGACAATCAGATTTACACAGAGAAACCTTATCTTGACAAAATAAAAATGCCTCTTTAAAAGACAAAAATAAATTTTTCTTTCTTATTGTTTTCATTCTTTCTTGTTACAGTAAGGAATAGTTAATAAATAATTTCCAGGTGGTATATCTTTTATCCTTGAACATTTTACTTAACATTTTCTTTCATGTATTTGTGTTATTGTGCCCTTGAGAACTTGTTGGGTTTGCCTTATTATGAAGTAGCTCTTACTGTGGTGGAATTCACCACATAGCCTGCCGATGCGCTCAGGTATCCCGCTGACTGTTGGAAATGTCCAAGCCTTGGTATGAAGTTAACAGCTACTGCTGTGAAGTCATAAAGCCTAAAGCCCGAGCTTCAACCCTAGAGCATTATCACCTCTGGAAACGTTCCCGGCAGTTTTACTTCCTCTGTTCAGTGCAGTTGGTAATGTTTACCTGGGAAGGGGCCAGCACCAGATCCACAGATATACATAAACCATATGAAAGAAAGTACTCAGTAAACATTAATGGCTGTTGTACCACAAATGTCACGGTTTTTGCTTGATTCTCATTGGACATCATATATTCCAGAGGCTGAGCTTGAGGGACTGTGATGAGGATAACATGATAGGGGACCTTGCACAGGAGCACATGTGATGTCATGGCTGATGCCTGAGCAGAGGACCTCAGGTCATTGCTTAGTCACGTGTTGGGTGCCTACTAAAGTTCTGTTCTAATTTTAGAACTGAAAGTGAACAGAAATGTCTGCAGTCCTGCGGCTTCCAGTGCATTTGGTGAACACGGAATTTAAAGGCAGCCGTATCGAGTGTATTAGATCGTTACTCTGTGATTTTAGAGGGTTGCAGATTGCCTTTTTAATGACATCAGCGTTGGCTGCACAGAGAGAGACCCATTAGACTGAAGAACAAAACACAATAATCCATGAGGATACCTGAGAGGTGAATGTGCCTATCAGAAGCTTCAGTGCAAAGGATCACTTACTTGCCTAGAGTAAGGGAGCAAGGAGTAGCGTGTGTGTGATAAAGAACAAACTCAAAAAAACCTTTTGGTTTGAACAGTTACAGAAATGAGGTCCTGTCAGAGGTGGGGTAGAACAGGTAGAAGTAAGCTCAGTGCTGGATCTGGTTTAAAGTGTAAAGCATTCTCTTCCAGGATGCCTGGGGTTGGATAGCGTGATCTCTTAGTTAACCTTCCCAGTGTCAGGGGAGGCAACTTCTGCCTCTGTGTGGCAGGGTTGGGTACCAGGCTTCTTTACCACAGTGAAGTTCTTTATGCATGTTGACTTATTCTGGTATGGGCCTCAGCTGGACATTTTCCCCATGAACCGGTGCTGGCCCTCTGTTCCCTCTGCTGTGCTTAACTCTCCTGGCCTGCATATACACTCAGTTACATTCTATAGGCAGTCTGCTCTGTAACGCCTGTCCCTAGAGTGCCAGCTTCTCTTGTGCCCCCTGCTTCCCTTTGGGACTGTACTGGAACCAAAGGTCACTCACTTGGTGCATTAAGACTTGGATCCTCCAGCTTCCTGCCCGTGTACTGCTGCCAACTTGCTCAGGCCTTGGCTTCTGGGACAGCTGCACGGTTTGTCTCTTTTTAGAAGATTATGATGCTAGAACCTTTCGTTTTGCACTTGGTTTCCTTGTTCCAATCTAACATGATGTGCTTTCTCCCTTTTGGAGACAGAGAAGGGGTAATTAATTCACAGAAGACATGCTGCTCTGTTTCTTCCCGCTCCAGACATTCCTGAAGCCATGCCACAGTCCGGCTGAGACATTCTTTACACTGTAGCCATGCTAAGCGCTGCTAAGTAAGCATGCCGGCGTCAGCAAAAGCAGACATGGGGAAAATCAGTAGGTTTTCTGTAGTGGACAGCCTGCTTCTCTTGTTCTATGAGTCCATCCTGTGTATCAGAAGAGGAGCCTTTGGTTACCGTTTCCCTTTTAATCCATTATGTTAACGCATGTTTTTATTACCAAGCCAAAACAGGATCCTCAGTTAGCACTTAGGCCTCTCTTCAGACACATGTGTGAGATGACTAGAATGAATAGCACATACTCAGAGAGGGAAAAGGACCCAGCCTGCTAATGTGTGTGGTGTATATGGTGTGGACAAAAACCAAGTCAATCAACAAAGGGAAGTCGAGTCAATATCTGACGTCAGGAGAGCCATGCAGCAGATGTAGTAGATCATTTCTTCTGTTTATCAGTTTTCTACCACGTCCTTGTTTTTATTCGAGGTTTAGTCTTTTCTAGAACACTGCCCACTGTGTGGCCTATGTCAACTGCAGAAACCAGAGGTCTGTTCTGGAGTGAAGAGACTTAAGCCTAGCTAATCAGCTTCTCAGATCAAGAGGAAGACTGACTGACGGACAGAGTGAGCAACTAAGGGGGAGTGGGCGTGGCGTGCGTTGGCTGTGCGTCTGACATTAAACTCCAGCGTGGTGTCGGGTGCCTGCTGAGTAACACCCCTCTTCTCCCACTCACCCCTCTACAGCACGGACACTGACCGTAAACCTAAGGTCCTAAGGACTGAGGAAGGTGGTTGAGGATTTGAGTTCCACTTCCATTCTTCCCTGGTTCTTCCCCTGGTTCCTCTCAGAACCAGTTTCCTTTCCTCAGAGTAGAGATTTTCAGCTGTTTGCTCAAAAACATGGTAGCATTCTTGACTGGGGGAGGCTGTGAAAATATAAGTAATGCAACACTCCACTTGGACCTACCTGCTTTCCTCAGAGTCTATAATCAGAATCTGAGACTAGAAGAACAGTCTCTGTAAAGAAGGCAGGAGCCGGCGAGTCTGTGGGCAAACTGGTCTGGTTGACACGCACACCCTCTCTCCCTCTCCCCCCTCCCCCTCCCTCCCTTCTCCCTCCCCCCTCTCTCTCTGTGTGTGTACTATCAGTGATTTAAAACATTTACCAACGATTCAAAGTATAATTTTCCCATTAACAAAACTTCTATCAAGTACTGGCATATGTTAGCTGCATGGTCACAATATCAATTGTTGTCGATATAATTTAGATCAGTAGGGTAGATGCAGTAGTGTAGGTAAGTTGGAAACCAGGTCTCCTCTCTGACTGCTCTGAACAGCAACTGAAATGAGGGGCAGTGGGTCAGTTTAGACATTTTTCCAATGCTGAACTGCTGTCTGTCTGAGCTACACACTGCAGCAGAAGTTGTTGTCTTGGACATTTGTGTGCTAAACATTTCTAGAATGGACAGAGAACCCATCTCAAAGACTGTTGTACTCAGTCAAGCGTGTGCCGCATAGCTGTTCTTATTTGAGGACGTACACTGTTCATACTTCCTGATCTTATTTCCGAGTTATCCTGATGGTGACTGTGTCCCTGATACGGAGAAGGTTCTGTCTTTATCCTTTGGGAATGCTCTGCCTCAGGTCCTAATTGTCATTCAAAGCTCAGCATATTTCATCGTGTTCTCCAAAGCCATGCCCAGTTCCCAGAGTCTGACCCAGAGTCTCCCATCCATAGTTTTTCCTCTCCCTAGGGTGATGTTTCTGAATCATGTCCATTTCTTTCACTCCTGGTGTTTCTAGCATAGGCATCCTCTGTCTCGGGCACAAACAGCCTTCCCCCCTTCTACAATCCCGGTGCCTTCTTCCCAGTGTTTTCCTCCCCATTCATAGACTGTAGGTGATGAGATTAACCTAATGCACCAAACAACAAGCCATCCCCATTTATGCACAAAATTATCTAAGAGAAATCATCTTAATGAAAAAACAAAAAACTAAAATGTAAGTTGTCTTCCTTATGAAAAACAAAGCACTTGTGGGGAAGTATCTCACAGAATCCTTGCATATCCCTATTTAACTTATTTTAAACATCTTTGAAGCATTAACATTCATGACACATTACAATGTATTTTATTTATTGTCACAATTTTCCTTTAAATTACTGATGGGCTGTTTTGAAGTGTATCTATTTTGCCAAGGTAAACACAAACTACTAGTTTGGTTAAGTATGGTGATGTAGCCTATGGAAAACCTTGTTTTTCAGTAGATAATTATATTCTAAATTTAAAATAGCTGCCTGAGCATTAAATTGAAGTTCATCGTTGAGTTTAGAATTGGACCTGCTATATTTAATTTTGGCCTTTCACACCTTCCTGTTGGACTTCGATGTGACTGCTCCTTTCTCCCCTCTCCCTTAGAGAAGCATGCACTCCAATCGATGCCTTGTGAGACTTCGAAAAGTTGATGCCTATTTTTTGCCTAAAAGCAAAGAGTGATTCAAATTTACTTTTAATGAGTAAAGTGATTTTTACATATGGAAAAGGGAAATTTAGAAGAGCATTTTATGCCCTGTTGAGGAGTAAAGTATTTGTTGTGGACATTAAATGTGAATCCTTTTTTCCCTGAACAACACACTAACTGCACAGGTGAATGTTCCCTAGAACTCAGGCTATACATACTGTGCTGTGAAGAGTTGTGGCCGTAGATCAGTAGTGGCATCGCGATGGGGGTCCGAGCCCTCCACACCGTTTCCTCTTGTCCTGAGATGCCTCCATCCATAGTATAAATTGTTGTTGCCTGAGATTTCATTCATAACTCACGTTCTCCCCTAGAATGATTCATACCCATAATGTCTGACGAGGTATTGAGGAAGACACCATTCTGCTTTTAATTTTCCCTGTGATTGATACTCAGTGTTCATACCATATGGACTCTTTTCAATCTGTTACAGAGTTGTCAGGTTCTGTGTGAGGTATGCCTGTAGACACTTATGTTCACAGTGCACATCCTGTCGGTATCATCTTACATCATAGCCATTGTTCCCAATGCTTTGAGTAATACTTTTTAGTGATTGACATATTTCCTCTGAGGTTTATTAGTGGAGGGATAGCTGCTGGATGTTAATCTGAAGATAGCATTTAGAAGCTCCATGGTCTTCAACTATCTGGATATTTCTTTACTCAGCTCAATTCTGTTCCTTTGCTCGCCTCCTCTCAAAGGTGTGCTGCATTAGGCCTATTTCTGCAACATGCAGACACTTCTCTCTGGTTAGATTCCTTAGCCTGCCTTTCCCAACAGCTAGTTAGAGCCTCTCTGTTCTAATATGGTTTCAAGTGCCAAAAATGCAGACTCAATTTCCTGCCCATTAACCCTTCTAACCGGGTAGTCAGTCATAACCGTTCACCTTTGGAGGCCCTGATTATCCACGTGGTCTCTTGCAAAGAGATCATCTGTTTTTTTCTTTTTTTTTTTTTTTTTTTTTTTTTTTCGGAGCTGGGGACCCGAACCCAGGGCCTTGCGCTTCCCTAGGCAAGCGCTCTACCACTGAGCTAAATCCCCAACCCATCTGTTTTTATTTCAAATCTTACTTCCCTTTATCATCTCAAAATACCTTTAGGTTTTTTTTGATGATCAATGTCAATTTATCACATTTGCAAACTTTTATTAAATATTTCTGGTATAAACCGTGAAAGAATTTAGTATCCTAGCAATAAGTATAAGACGACAAAAACTCATGTAGTTTCAATGACCATAACTGAGTCTTCAATCTTTGTTGAACTTACTTTGAACTGTTCTGACCTACTCAAACTAAAGGTTAGCTGCTTCTGAATGTGATTACAGCATCCTCCCTTGGGCCCTCCTTGTGATTTGACTTCTTGGGGTCTGAGGATTGTCGTGTGTGTGTCCTGTACTTTATGGCTAATATCCACTCATAAGTGAGTACATACTATGCATTTCCTTTTGGGTATGGACCACCTTACTCAAGATGATATTTTCTAATTTCATCCATTTGCCTGCACATTTCAAAATGCCCTTGTTTTTAATAGCTGAGTAGTACTACATTGAGTGACTGCTGGCTGGCTACTTTTTATGTCATGTGATGTAGGCTACAAGTAACTTGGGAAGAGAGAATCTCAACTGAGTCTGTAGGACATTTTCTTGAATGATGGTTGATGTGGGAGAACACAGACCATTGTGTAGGATGCTGCCTCTGGGCCAGCACTCACTGGGTGTTTAAGAAAACAGGCTGTGCAAGCTGTGAGGGGCAAGTCAGTAAGCAGCATTCCTCTCTAGCTCATTCAGTTCTTGCTTCTAAGATCCCGCCTTGGCTTCCTACCCAGACTTCATTCATGATGGGTGGTGATATGAAAGTGCAAGCCACATAAGCCCCTTACCCATCACGTTGCTTATGGTCCAACTGTTTTGTCATAGCTGTTGCAACTCTAACTAAGGTAGTGACAGTTTCTGATCCCCAATTTTTGTTCCTTTCCTCCCTTCATTTTGATATATGGTCTCAGTGAAGACCAGACTATCATTGACATCATCTCATGCTGGCCTCGTTACTGATCCCTCTACCTGATCCTCTTCCATGCTGGGGTGGCAGGCATGTACTCATACCTGGCCCTGTACTTTGGTAGCACTTTGCATGCTGGGAAAGCGAATGTGACTATTTCTGTTTGTTGCCTTTTCCTATGTAGCTGTTGGGGAATCGATATGAAGTAAGTGTGGAAGTATTTTGTGCATAGTAACAGTTAACTGCTTTTGAGGATTATTGCAAAGGGCTTCTTGCTAAGGCTGATATAACTTATTAAATAAAGAATTTCTTAACTCTGTGGCTATAGACGAGGCTACGAATAACTGACTTCATTCATCCTTTTCACTTGTTGAGAAGACTGTTGTGTAGGATGGATTCTGGACCAGGTCAATAGGTCTTAAGGATTGGATGAAATCATCAAATCCCGCATCTGTTTCCAAAAATTCAAGTGGATTTTGATCAAGGTGATATATATTAAAAAATGCTGTTAAATTGAGATTTATTAAAGAAAGAGCTGCAAATTCTAGCCCTGGGTGTTTAGACAACATTTTGGCATATTAAAAGTTAGATTGGTAGAGTAAAGTACCTGTAAAGGAGGAGGCAAGGTCTCACAGTTTAATAATCGAGAGACACAAATATGTTATGGCTTCTTAGACTGTGAGTTATACATTATAGTGGACTCCTGGAAAATCCCAACATATCTTTAAGTTTATTTTAAAGATGTTTAAAGACTTTTTTAAAGACATTTAAAGATGGGTAGCACCTAGCAATCATGTCTGCTTCCAGCATTAGGAGAATATCATTTCTAGGTAGAATTCTTTATTATATTTTCGATCTATATGCTCATAATATAGTATTTCTTTTTCAAGAAACGAAGTTGGTTTATTTCATATTGAGCGGCATGAGCTACTTTTCACAGATGATCTTTTTTCTGATTGCAGGTTTGGAGTTGATTTTATTGCACAGCAGGATTACAGATTATCCCCAGTGACGGCACCCAGGAAAAGGCGATAGAAAGTTTGATCTATTGAAAGCATGCAGTTCTAATTCATTTTAATTAGCATAGGGCTCTCAGGTCACCTGTGGGAATCCATGCCAACAGATGCCACAGCTGTTTCAGCTGTTGAGTGGTTTGTCCTTGGTCCTCCTCCCTCTAACCTATCTCATGGAGCAACTGTCCATGTTGAAGTCAGAGGATTGACATTTCTTGCCTTTTCATAGGGCAAGAAAAGCTGAAAGATAAGGATTAAATTATGATAGGATTTTTTGTTTGTCATAGGAGTGTGTAATTCTAAGGTGTATAATTCCTCAGCATGTTCCTTTGGAGTCCACTGATTAGCCCTGTCTGCAGCTGCCAGCAGCAGCTGTAGGTTGTCCTGAGTTTTAAAAACATCAGAATTTGATTCCAAATTTGTTTTTTTGCCTCTCGTTCTCACCTATACTTGTGCGCTTGATATTCTACTTAGAAATACTCAGGTACGCTGAATTATTTTGTTTATTTGTTTACTCGTTATCTTCCTGCCTGCCTGTAGGAACTAAATTTGGGCAATTGTTTAATGTACTGATTGGAATTAGCAATTCTTTTCCTTTTCTTAAAACTTTTTTGTTGATTTAGTCTACTTCCTAAGTATTTTAAAAGTTAATGATAATTTATGTTTCAGAGAAAACAAGATGATATCTATATACTTCTTTAGAAGATAATTAAAATATTCTTCCTAGCTTGATGTAATAAATTGTGTAAATTCATTTACATTTCATCCAGTAGGGAAAAATCAGTATATAATCTATAATTTGTAATTGAGTGCTGAATTTCAAGGTCAGAATTTATATGTGTCCCCTCTTTGCTGTAAATCTGGTTTTGTTTTTACCAAATTGGAATTGTGAAAGGTGCTTTTAAATTTCAGAGACCTGTCAGTTTTGATATGTGAGGATAATTTTGAAGATATAAAATTCTCTCCCACCTGTCCCTTCCGATCTTTCTTCCCCTCCAAACAAAAACTAGAAAACAGATGACTATATATAGACATTACAATAAGGAGGTCAGTGATTTGTGAACAGTAAACCATAAAGTGTCTCCTATAATGAGTCAGCCCTTCTCCATGGCTCATTAAAATAAAACATCCAGTTTCCCCAGCTGGCAGAGAACACAGTGAATTTCATATAGAACTGTTCACAGAGCCAGACTCTTTCTGGCCTTTTATTAGTGCATGATTAAATCTGTTTATTCTTCATAGTTTGTCTTTGACACATAAAGGAGTTTTGACTTCGATTTACCTATGAATAAGAAGACTCTGGGTTCTGTTTCAGACTTCAGTGTGCGGGCTGTGACTCATGATATAAAACTTAAGAATGAATGAACCAGCCTTAGGTGTAGTGCTATCCCTCTTATCTTTCTTTAGTGATGAGTCACATAGAGCTCATAGAGAAGTTCTCAGAAACCTCAACACTTGTTGAGCCTCGGATAGCCCTGGCAACTTTGTTAAAGCATAAAGCATAGCCAGATCAGGTGGCCCATATCTGTAATTGCAATATTCTAGAGGCAGAGAGAAGGATCTCTGTAAGTTCAAGGCCATCCAGCCTAAATAGTGAGACTTGGTCACAAGCAAGGCAGCCAGCAAGCAAAATTCAAAGCTGCATAACCATAGATACATGGTTCTAATTCTCATTCTCTACATTTAAATAAAAACATTGTGAGCTGTGCAAATTTTACACTTTTCAGATTCTTGTTTCTATTTCTCTGCAGGAAACATTCAGCCTTGTAAGTGTGTTTCCTTTGGTAACATGGTGATGGGATGCCGGCAATCCTTGTTTGTGTTCTCTGTGGGCCTGTGTCTGATGTGATTCCTTAGCATATCCTGCAGAGCAACCAAATGCTGTAGTTATTCTCTAATGACCTAGTGGCTTAAGTAAGGATTCCTTGGCTTAATAGAACTTAAAAGTAAGAAGAACAAAAAGGGAAATCCTCTTACAGCTCAAGGTAACTATTATTGAATCAAAGTGATTTAAAGATTAAACACTGTAGAATCTCTTACCCATAAAGAAACATTTTCAATAATTTAAGGTTTATAGTGTTTTCGAGAGTAGTTACAGATCTCTATAAGACTGAACTAAAGGCTGGGGTGGGAATGTGTACCATGCTGGAGAGTAAAGAGCAACCCCAGTAGGCGTTAGACATGCTCATCTGTGGTAGGTCAGCTCGGTGCCCTCTGGTAGATTAAATGGACCTTAACATTTGCTCCCCTGACCTTTCATTAACTCCCAGGGAAACTAAAGACCATGTACTGGAGTCTTCTTCTCCCAGTTGCTCTAGATACATTTTATCAGTGGATATTTTAGTAGTGAGAACTGGAAGAACCTGGGAGACTCAGTTAAGCCAGTGTTAGGTTGCTGTGTTTGCCAGACCCATCAAGAGAATTTCTCTTAAAGAAGCAATATCTCTAGGATGAAAGGAAACACTGAAGGAGAGACAGCAGAAGACCGGTTCCAGCTTTTCTGAATTGATACCTTACATAGAGTAGCACTCAGTTCACAGGTGTACGTTGGTTTCACCTAATTCTTTTCAAACTCTTGCTTATCAAATATTATGGTATCTCTCAGATTTTAGTAGAGATTGAAAGTATGTAGTTTTGCAATTAGGCTGCCTCCATGTTTATCCAGTAATTACTAAGTGTGTAATACCATACTGGGCTGTTTTACCGGTTCTCTGGATTGAAGCCACGAACTCGTGCTTGCAAGTGAAGCATCTTTTTGGGTGAGCCATTTCTACCAGGATCTTTATAATTAATAATTTCTTGTCATAGTTTTCTTTCATACTCAAGGTGCAGTGAGGCCTCTGGGTTCGTTCTTCTCAAGACCGATTAAACTAGTTGAGGTCTTTTGTGGTTTCAGACATTTTTTTTCTATTACTGTGAGATATGCCATTATAATTTTGGTGTTGATTTCATGGAATCTATAGATTAATTTGAGTGATGTGAATGTTTTAATCATATCATCTTTCTAACCTATGAATATTGGAAAAAACAAAGATAGGGATTCACCTTTCCTGATTTCAGACTAGGTTATAAAAGTATTATGATAAAAACAACAGGGTCCTTCCATAAATACTCATCATTGTTAGATGTAACGGGGAGCCCAAAGCTAGAAATGTAGCCCAGTGGTGGAACATTTGCCCATTATACACAAGTTCCTGGGTGTCGTCTCCAGCAAGAGGAGAGGGAGCTAGAGCCCCAAACACACACACACACACACACACACACACACACACACACACACACACACACACACGCATCTATAAACATCAACTTTATCAAGGATGCTGAGAATACACTATAGGGAAAGGAGTTTGTTGTAAATCTTCTCCTTATGCAGTGCTCAAGAATCAACCCAGAGTGGGTTAAAATACTATAAAACTCTTCATAAATATAGACAAAGGGTTCCTTTCCATTTCCCTTGTCAATAGTTGTTTTTAACTCTGTTACCAAAATTATAGACTTACAAAAGATAAAAAAAATAAGTATGAGACAGCCAATTAAAAAGGCTGCACAGCTAAACACACAGTGAGGAAAAGGAAAGGTGTTATGTGGAAGGTCTTCTGTTCTGCTAAGTGAGAGCTACATGGCTAATAAGGGCTTGGTAACTTACATGTGTGAGGAACTCACACAGCTCAATGTAAACTCAGTCCAGCTAAGATGAGCAGAGAGCATCCATAGGTGCCATAACAAAGAAGACCTGAAAATTAATGGAAAGCACATTAAAGCACAAGGTATCATAGTACACATTAAAATTCCTGTTACCAAAAGAGAAGGAGTAATTACGATTGTTGAGGATTTTGTTTAAAAAGGGAAATCTATGTGAATTATCAGTGGGGAAATAAATGTGTACAGCCTTTCTCGCAGTATAAGGGCTTTTCAGAAATAAATAATAAATTAAATAATTTAATAAAAAAGACATAAAAAAAGAGTGGTATCAGTCCAAAGGGACACAGAGTTGGTGGGCAGGCATCCTTGTAGAAGCATCTTGTTTATAAGGTTATGGTGCGTTCTGCGCAGTCTGGTGGCTTGGGCTGTCTCTTGTGCCAGTTACTATCAGACAGTCATGTTTAAGAACTTTGCCATTGGAACCCCTATAATTCTTTGTCTTTGATGAGAGGCTAGATTTGATCCAGGTGTTTTAATTCTGACACCATTCACTTGCAATGGAGTGTTAATTAACCTTAGATGTTTTCTGCCATTTGTGCCAATGTGGATGAAGTTCAAGGGCCGTATGCTAGGTGACACGGGCCTGACCCAGATTACCAAAATTTAACCATGTCAGTCACAGATGATGCTAGCCAAGCAGGGTAATAGGTTTGTAAAATGGAGAGATGTTTTTCAAGGGTTACAGAGTTTCTGTTTTATAGAATGGATCAATTCTACAAAATTCTAGAGATTTGACTTAGAACATGGTGTCTGCAGTTAATATATTAGTGCATATGGGAAATTCCTAAGAGAGTTCACTTTGAGTGTTCTTACTACTCATACATGCTCACTATGTGAGATAATCAAGGTGTTAGTAACAAAATTCTAAAACAGTCTATGTAGGTCTGAAACACCAGTTTACACTTCTTTTCTCTTTCTCTTTTTTATTGGTCATTTTATTTACTTAAATTTCAAATGTTATCTCCCTTCCCAGTTTTCCTCCACAAACCCCCATCCCCTCCCCCTGCTTCTATGAGGATGCTTCCCCACCTGCCCACCCACTCCTGCCTCAGTGTCCTGCCATTACCCTCCCCTGGGTCATCGAGCCTTCACAGGACCAAGGACCTCCCCTCCCAGTGACGCCCAACAAGGCCACCCTTGCTATATATTCAGTGGAGCCATGGGTCGCTCCATGTACTCTTTGGTTATGGGTTTAGCCCACCCTTGGGAGCTCTGGGTAGTCTAGTTGGTCAATATTGTTCTTCCCATGGTGCTGCAAATCCCTTCAGCTCCTTTAGTACTTTCTCTAACTCCTCCATTGGAGACCCCATTCTTAGTCTGAAGGTTGGCTACAAGTCTGTAGCCAATCTTTTCTGGTCAGGCTCAGGCAGAGCCTCTCAGGGGACGGCTATACCAGGCTCCTGTCAGCAAGTGCTTCTTGGCATCAGCAATAGTGTCTGGGTTTGGTGTCAGCAGATGGGATGGATCCCTAGGTAGGGCAGTCTCTGGATGGCCTTTCCTTCAGTTTCTATTCCACTCTTAGTCCCTGCGTTTCCTTTTGACAAGGAGGAAGTCTGGATTAATATTTTTGAGGTGGTTGGGGTGGCCCCATCCCCCAACTGTGGGCTGTGCCTATCCATTGGATATAGTCTCTACAGGTATTAAAAACAATGACTTCATGAAATGACAGACAAATGGATGGAACTAAAAAATACTATCCTGAGTGAGGTAACCCAGTCACAAAAGAACACACATGGTATGCATTCACTGATAAGTGGATATTAGGCAAAAAGAAGCTTGAATACCCACAATGCAACTCATAGACCATATGAAGATCACACCCAAGTGTGATTGCTACAGTCCTACTCACAGGAGGAAGAAAATAATCTCATGAAGTAGAAGGAGAGAGGGATCTAGGAGGGAAAAAGGGGGCCAGTTCAGATATGGGAGGAGATGAGGGAGCAGCATAGAGGGTCAGGAATTTGAAAGGAAGTGTGTAGCAGTGGATGAGGGGGTAGTGGAGGTAACCCCTGAAATGTCCCAGATGCCAGGGACCCAACAGGTTCCCAGGACCCAACAGGGAGAACATTAGCCGAGATACCCAACACAGGGGAGACAGAACCTGTACAGTTTACATTTCTTAAACACAATCTATCAGTCAGGTTTTAAAAGTTTGTTTTGTAATTTTAAAGTTTCTCTCTCTGTTGTACTTGTGGTGTAGGTGGTGTGTGTGTGTGTGTGTGTGTGTGTGTGTGTGTGTGTGTGTGTGTGTGTTTGTGTGTGTTGTCAAGCACACCTGCCTGATATGAACTCTGGGGACTCTGCGAGAGCATCACTTACTCTTAACCACTGAGCAACCTGTCTGGTTCCATCTATTAGCAATGTTGCAATAAACATAAAAAACGGGGAAGTTACAGAAATCAACCCATGTTAATTTTTTTTCTTTTTTTTGGTTCTCTGGTGGCTTTCGGCATTAGAACTAGCAAAGACTTAATTTCTAGAGTCAAATTACAATGAAGTTGGAACAAAGCCAACAGCTAAATGAGATTCATTCCTTTATCTTAGTTTTTAGAGGATGATCACACATAAACAGGAAACACATACATCCCATTGGATTAAAGACATTGCTCAGTTTAGGGTGCAGTCCTGTAGAGGGAATGGTTTGAAATTAGCTGGCGGGTGGTGCCTGCATTTCTTAACAAGTAAAGCTGGTTTTCTCTTTGACTGCTTAGGTGTGTGTTTCTGGTAATGGTACATTTAACTTCTGTAACACAGTTGCTAAGTATGCGTGTCGTGATTCTCACAGTCTGCTCCAGCCTTTTGACCCCTTACTGTTTAGTACATACAAGTTCATTATTATTAAGACTCTGTGACTTGTATATTCAAGTTTCTCAAACTTGATCATGCTAAGCCAGTGTCATTTTCTTTGATGTTTCTGATGCTACATGCCGTTGTGTGTTTCAGGTTGTGTGCTGTATTGTTTTCTCATCAATTGTATTTATGTAATGTCAGGTTTTGTTTTATAAAGAACATCCAGTGTTTTATTTGTTACTAAGTAGTACCCTTTAGATTGTAAGTGTACCTCATTTGTAAGCAGTAGCGCCAGTCATGGCTAGGACTGGTTTTTGAGCTTTCCAATGACATTTCTTACTTTCTACCTTCAGCTTCTATAATCTGAGTAGATTTGATGGCAAATTCTATGGTGTATTTTCTCATCTGTTTCTCTGATATTTTCAAATGTTTAGATTTATTTATTTCATATTTCATAAAAGAGTTATAAGCTGATTTTGTTGGAACTTGTAGAGCTTAGTAAGACCAGGGTTTTGGTTTTTTTTTTTTTTTAATTTTAAGTGATGTCCATTTTATATGACCTATACTTTCCCTGGTGTCCACTTTACTATATAATTTTTTTCAAGAATTCTTTTCATTTATCAGTAATAAGAATTTGTGAGTAGTACATTCTTCCTTTGTGATTTGCCTAGAAATGTCTATATGTGGGCAGTTAAGAGCAAGCCTCTGACTGACCACATCACTGTCTGAGGAGGAATCACTGTTTGTATCTACACACATTCAGGCTGAACACTATCAGTCCGGAGCTTACCAATCCTCTTTTCACTGGCCACATACAATCATGTGGCTGTGTTCGTCAGTTTGAGTGAGGGGACAGAGCTATCTTCCTGTGAGAAGGCTCAGCATGATTGATGTTGGCGATGGAGTCTCACTTGTACACTATGTTGTACGTTTTAAGACTGTAAATATTGCAGTTGTCTCTTGTAAGTCATTTTAAGAAAGACAAAATCTCCTCACAGACTAGTTTTCTTTGTTTCCTTTTATGTTTTATTGCTGTCTATATAAGCCTTTAAGATTATAACCTGTTTAGTAATGTTTTGTGGTTTCAATGTTATATTCTTAGTGGTGTTTTCTTTGTTACGCTCTTACATTTCAGACAAATTTACTATCTGAGAAATCATATGTTAAGACTCTTAGCAGTTATTGCACTCCATGACAAGTCTGATGGTTCCTGTTTCCTTCTCTGGAACTCCAGTGAGGGGTTTTTGGAACCTCTCAGTCTCTCCTGCATGTGACACATTTGCTTTTAATGCTGTTTTGACAAACACTTTCTCTCTCTGTGCTGCATGTAACAAGCTCCCTAGGACTCAGCACTTTCTAGTTCTTTAGAATTTATCACTTACATTTGACTTTTATTTGAAGAACTGTGATTTTTCAGTTCTCTCTCTCCCTCTTCTTCTCTGCCCCTGTCTTCTGTTTCTGCCTTTGTTTCTCTGTCTTTGCCTGCCTGTCTGCCTGCCTGCCTGCCTGTCTGTCTGTGTGCATGTGTGTGTGCACGTTAGCATGTATATTGTTTTTCCAGTGCTTGCTGAGACTGTACCAGCATAATTCTTTGTATGTTTGTATATATTTCTGTGTGTCTGTGTCTGTGCACATGTATGTGCCTGTCCATGCACACATGGCATTCACATGTGTGGCAGTCTGAGGACATCTTCTAAAAGTTAACTCCCTCCTCCTGCCATGTGAATCCCAGGAGAGCACCCGTGTGTGTCGCCAGCTCATTTTGTATTTGCACAGAGCCTTTCACTGGCCTGAGGCTCACTGATTAGTGTAGCCTGGTTTGCTAGTGAGCCCCAGGGATCTGCCAGTCTCTGCTTCCCCAGCTCCAGGGTTACCAGCTTTTGTCTCCATTCCCTGCATTTTTTTTTTTTTTTTGGTTCTTTTTTTTTGGAGCTGGGGACTGAACCCATGGCCTTGAGCTTCCTAGGCAAGCGCTCTACCACTGAGCTAAATCCCCAACCCCCATTCCCTGCATTTTTAATTTGTGTTTTAAGATTTGAACTCAGGTCCTCACGATTTCATGCTCGGTGCTTTATTGGTCTCCTCAGACCCCAATTTTTAAACGTAAACTTTCTTGTTTTATTCCCCTTCATCCCATTTCACACTTTATTAATATTAGTAAAGAGATTTTAATCCACTTGCCTTCCTTCAGAGGATCAGTGTGATATAACTAAATTCAGAAGCTCTAGTTCTTTGGTGCCTGCCTGTGTTTAAATTCTACCTCATTGCAAAAGAGCTATGCTTGTCTGCTGTCTGTAGGAGTTTATTCTTAGTTAGCACTTACATCTCTTAGCTCGTGTCCCCTTCTCTCTGGGTCTCATGTTTGTTATGCTTATATATTTATTTGGGTTTCTCCTTAAAAACTGTCTCCTGTGCTCTCCACTTAAATATATGGGACTTTGTCTCGTGTTGTAGTCTTCACATCTTAAGATGTTCTTTTGGATTTACACAAGGTCCCTCAGCAAGCCTTTGTAGTATTAGTTACTGTGGGGACTGTTGTCCTGGGGGGTTTCATTATGCTAGATTCCTGCTTATTGGGGACTGGGGCCTCTGCACCACTCAGGAAATGTGTCCAGAGGCCAACGCATTTTCTTAGCATTTAGTCTTTCTATGATTCTCGTAAATCTCAAGGCCTGCATATGCTGTCCTGGACACGAGTCTGTGAGTCTGAGTTAGAGCTGAACAGAGCAAGTCTAGCTGGTCCTACAGGCTGAGCCAGGTCTCTTAACGTTACTACTTGTCTACAAGCAAGCAACCTCCTCACATAATCACATTGTTTTAAAAGATCACATGGCCTCTTCTTGGGCCTCCTGACCTTGGCTACTGGTTATCAGCAAGCACACAGGGCAGTAAAGTTCACCCCACAGGGGCCTGTTTTCTCCTGATGTTTAAAGAGGATCTAGGAGATGCTATTTGAAAAAGTCCTCACATTTTCCTGCAGCAGAGGTAACTGTCTGCTCTTGTGATTTGGGTAGTGATTCCTTCTCTCCTTTTCAGTCTCCAGTGTGTCAGATTTTCAGTCTGGCTACTTGCACTGGAACTTATGTATTCCCCCGCCCCTACCCCCTGATCTTTCTTTGTCTGATACCTGTCCTTTTATGAGTGTGGGCTCACTGTATGAGTTCAGCAGAGGCAGATGCATTTATTTTCTTCATCACCTTGCTTTCTATCTTCTCACTTAATTCTAAAGTGCTTAATAATAGGGTCTTTCTCTACCTGCCTGTCTCTGTCAAGTCCAGCCTGAGGTAATGGAGTTTAGAGGAATTGTTCAGCTATGCTGATTCTTATGGTCTACCTCATGTTCTTTGTGTTTCACCTGCAAATTGTCTCCTTAATTTTATGGAATTTGGCAGTCTTACCGCAGTTGTTGTCATTTAGGTTATCAGTATATGCATGCCAGCATGGATGTGGCTCACGCCTGAATCCATAGGTACTCTAAAGCAGTGGTTTTCAACCTGTGTGTCAAGACCCCCTTTGAGGTTGAAGAACCGTTTCACAGGGATCGCATATCAGATATCTCACATATCAGGTATTTACATTGTGATTCATAACAATAGCAAAATCATACTTATGAAGTAGCAACGGCGATAATTTTATCTGTGGGGGTCACCACAACATGAGAAACTGTATTAAAGGGTCGTAGCACTAGGAAGCTTGAAAACCCCTGCTCTAGAGACTGACAGTAAAGGAATGGACGCTGAAGCCGAGAGCCGATTACTACTGAGTCGCCTCTTTTCCCTTTCAATTTCTGTGCTATGGCCTTTCTCCCAAGTTAATTAACTCCCGTGGCTCCTGGCCATCGCCCGTTAATAGCATCTTCTTTTTCTTAAGCCTAGGATGTGGTACAGTTGTTTTGATTATTGGTGCTTACAAGGAGTGTGCCTTATTTGTTTTAAATTATGGGTGGATTCCAGTGTTGCACCACATGCCTAGCCCATTTACAGCTGTGAGGAACAGCACAGCCTGAGGTGTACTTGGGTAACCTGTATGTATTCTCTTAGACACTTAGGGTTGGGGACCAATTTCTTCAAGTATTTGAGACCTAAGTAATTCTTACACTAAAATCTTGGTATATAAATTCTAAGTTTCTTCATTTCACACAGGGTTTTTAATCACTAAAGTTAAAAGGATGTAACTATGACATTTATAAAAAGGCAGTCAGAAATCTCACTGAGACCACTTATGATGCTGAAGTGACCTCAGATTCACTTTTACTGTGTGTGTGTGTGTGTGTGTGTGTGTGTGTGTGTGTGTGTGTGTGTGTGTGTGTTACTGTAGAGGTTACTGTAGGCTAGTGGACTGTCCTCTCTGCCTCAGACCCTTGCTGCTGTCAGAATGACTTTTCACTGGTGTCTTGTTAAAGCCTGTTTGTTCTTGGTCTCATTACATTGCATTGCTGAACGGCACAGCAGTCATATTGCTGGAGGGAGTGCTATCGAATGGAAAATCCTACATTTACTATAGGAAAGAGCTTCATAATCTCAGAGCATATGGCCAGCCGCAAAGCTCTCGATTTTAGGGCGGTACTCACCCTTAGTGGCAGTTTTTCCTCTGCTCCACTACTTCTCATGTGGCAATTATTTTATCGTCCGACTACAGGCCCCCACTTGTACTGTTTTTAAGAGTGGCTTAACACTAAATGCTGCTTTGTCTTTATCTGCAAACGGAGGCAGCAGTCCTATTTCTCAGAGGGGTTGTGTTTAGTTGCTCAGTGCAGGGTCTTAGAGTTGATCGTCCATCAACATTGTTTCATTGCCCTCTGCCTTGTGACCTGCCCTGCAGCTAGCGCATCCCCACATCCCGCCTACAGGTCTTTCTCAGCTCCCTCCCTGTTTACTTACCTAGTTGAACTCCCTAACGATGTTGTTATTTTAGAATTTATCAGTTCAATTATTTTCAAGCCCTTCAAATGGTCATGTTTGATCTGAACTCTTGTCATTCCTTAGTGATGTTTGCTACCAGAAAGCCTTGGGGCCATCCTCTACCGATCAAGACTGTACCGGACCATGATAACATACGCAAGTGCAGCTGCAGCCCCTGTGCAGCTCGCCCCATGTGCCTAGGGAGCAAAGCCTACTCCTTGGCTGCACTGCTTCCTTTTCAGATGGTCAGTGGTAACTCATAGATTGCTTTCTCCTGGTTTCATGGTGCATGTGTTCACTCAGATTGTCTTTAATATTCTATTTTCTTCTCTTAGGTTTTTTGATATCTTATTATTTCCTATCTAATACTTGCATATTGAAAAAACGATGCATTGTAAGTTATGGAGCACAGTTACATAGCTCGTGCCCTTTCTCCATTCATATATATATATATATATATACACCCTTCTCCTTGAAACTGCACACTGTCAAATTTAAGGTAATACATATGTTTTCTTTTTGAATAGAGAAGGTAGTGAGTGGCTATGACCTTCTAGACTCTTGTAAAGACTATGGTCACAATTGGTACAAAGACTGGGTTTTATGTATATGTACAGATAGGTGTTGATTAAGGAAATATAAGGATATCATCTCACAGACTGGAGGATGGTTCAGTGTGTAAAGGGTTTGTCATAAAAGTATGGTGCCTGAAGTTGAGATTCTGCACCCACATAAGAGCCAGGCCTGTCATCCCAGGCTTCAGGGGACGGACACAGGAGATTCTTGGGGCAAGCTGGCTAATGAGACCAGCCAAGTTGGTGACCTCTTTTTGTTTGTTTTAAATCACTTTATTGTATTAAACTCATAAATAAAGATATTATACACCATTATGTTACAAAATACCCTAACTAGTGTATGATAACAAGTCCAACAAACATTTTACTATAATGTTTTAGATTTATTACATGTACATTGCTTAGAAATTTTACTGTAAGCTTTCAGATTCAAGTTTCAAAGAATGGTTTAATATTTTCTATGTTGAATAGGAACAATTTGATCTCTATGAAGGAGCATATATATGTCAGCCCCTTTCTATGACACAGAGTAATTAAACTAGTATTCTCACATATTTCAGTGCCTGTGGGTGGTGTTTGCGTGCACACACACATGTATGTGTGTGTGCGTGTATGTGTGTGTGTGCATGTATGTGTGTGTGTCTCTCTGTGTGTGTGTGTATGTGTGTGTGCGTGTGTGCGTGTATGTGTATGTGTGCATGTATGTGTGTGTGTCTCTGTGTGTGTGTGTGTGTGTGTCTGTGTGTGTGTTTATGTGAGTATGTGTGTGATGAATCAGCAGAATGTGTGAGCAGAAGTCCTCTGCTGGGGGAATTTGAAATTTACTGCTATATGTCCTACTCATTCTGATGACGTCAAGTTGCTGATGTCTGAAAACCAAGTAGATCTGTAGCATTTAAGGGACATATTCATTAGAAATTCAAAAAGCTTCTGCCTCTGCTGAGATACTTGATGGGAAGGAAGGGCACCATTTCTCAGTGTGTTTCGTACAATGATGGAAATGCTGTGCTCTACCGACCAATTTTATACATCCTTGCTAACGCTGGTTAGCACTCATACTTTATTGATCACTTTTCAAATGCCAGGAATTGAAGTCAAGAGACATCATTACTGAAAGTCGTGACGTATAGAACATAAAGCACTCTAGGGAATACTTCTAACTCATTACACATAACTGAATTCCAACTCTCTGGAAAAGATCTGCTTTAAAGAGAAAAGCTATACTTTTCCATATTTATAAGGGGCACTGGCATCTGACTGTCACAGTTACATGTCTAGATGAAATGTTTGGGGAAAATTAGTATCTTCAAATTAATTTTTAGTGTTTACCATTGATAATCTTTAAAGTGGAGTTTCATTTTGGGCCTATCACATGCTTCAATTAAGATAGCTGAGCCATGGGTCTGGAGAGATGGCTCAGCGGTTAAGAGCACTGACTGCCCTTCCAGAGGTCCTGAGTTCAATTCCCAGCAACCACATGGTGGCTCACAACCATCCGTAATGGGATCTGATGCCCTCTTCTGGTGTGTCTGAAGACAGAGACAGTATACTCACATACATAAAAATACATAAAAAAATAATAAAAATAATAAAAAGATAGCTGAGGCCTTAGCAGAATGGCCTGTTGTCTCCCGTGTGATTGCTCAAGGCCTTTATACCTTTGACATATACTTGAGATCTATTTGTGATGCCTTGGAGATCTAGCATTCGGCCAGCAATAGCACAACCAGCGAGCAAGCACTTAAGTTTTGAATACTTGAAAATGATGCTGTACTATAGTTGGAAATTAACAAGAAGAGATGCTATGAGATGTTTTTGCTTTTTTGGTAGGGGAACTTTAAACAAGTTTTGAATAGTCAGATTGAGTCCCTTATTTTTTTTTCAATAAAACCAGCTAGCTCAGTTTTCAATCCCATATTCCTTTCCATTGAGTGACCAAGCTCCTTTGCAGGGAAGAGCCTTCCTGAGCCTTGCTCAGTGTCCAGTGTTCTGGCTCATATACTGAAGGGTCTGTAGACAGACAGGATTCGGTCACCAGACAGGATATGCATTTATATTTTGAGCAAAGAAGTAACAGTCAAAGCTGATGAGTAGAACAAATTTTCAAGGTAAAATCGATAATTTAGAAAGTTAGAGTGGAAGGCGAAGATGCAAGGGACACAGGATAGTGCTAAAAAGTTGCTAAGAAAGCTGACTCAGTTCTATCCCATCCTGTGTGGATGCTGTGTGACACCCTAACCCTTAAAACATGGACAATGATAATCCAGTCTTCTCCGGTGGGAGGATTAAGTGTGTTAGCACAGTACCCACAGAGATAACAAGCACCCAGTGTGTTGCGGGCTCTCTATCACACTAGTGCTGACTTCTTTCAGTTGCTGCTTAGCACGTATCTACCTACCCTACATATTACACAGGGCCATATTGTCTGAGTAACTATTATTATGAAAGCTTTTCAGGACATTTTTATGTTCTGGAAATCTGTAAGCGTATTCGATATACACTCTGGTATTCACCAAGCAGAGCATAGCGAGCTTCTTATTCATATAATCAATCCATCTCATTTAGCCTCTTCCTTCCCCCACTGTATCCATAAGTACCTTTCTGTTTTCAACGTCATGAAAGTAACTTTTCCATTTGATACTTCTGCTAGTCATAGTAATCTCCAGTTCTTCCATGTAGTCACAAATGCCAGGACGTCATTCTTTTGTGTGGGTGCATCATGTTCTAGGGATGTGTGTTTTTATTTATATACTCATTCATTGATAAAGACTTTTTTGCCTATGGTGATTAGTGCTGCAGTGAGCATTGGCGTGCAGGTGTCCCTTCAGCATATCTATCTCCTATGGATATAATTTTCCTACTGGAATTGCAGCATCATGGATTAATCCGTTTTTAATCTTTGGAGGAAACTTCAAAATGGCTTCCATAATAATCACCTTAATTATTTTTCACCAACATTGTACAAGGCTGTGTTTGTGTTAGTTATAATTTTCATGCATTTATCACTAACATAAGGTCTGGTATCTACACATGGGTCTTTGGTAGGATAAGTCACTATATATATATGTTAGTTAATGCTTCTCTATTTTTTTACTGAATTAATATCATACAAGAAATGAGGAAGTTGCCATCGTAATTCAGCATTCTGTATAAACTGAAAACTTTAAGTGTAATGCTTGAAGTGTTGTATGCCCTGGCCCATTATTTCAGTCTTTCTATGTAAGGTCAGACTCCATTCTGAATCTTGGGTACATTTAAAGTACACAGCTAAAGAAAGGATGAAGGGAAAATAATGGAATGCTTGCAGATGTTATACTCTTAGTGTTTTCTTAGTGTGTGTAAATGACCTACCCATCCACTTATAAGCATTTATTACCTCTCTCAATCTTGAATCTGTGTTTAAATATGCCATTAGCACGAAGCCTATCTGGCTCCAAGAGCATCGCTGTTGGCTAAAAGAACTTCGGGATGGGAGGTTTAGGGTTTGCTGCACCCAGTAGAGCACTCTCTCAAGCCACTAATGAGAGACACAGGTCATCAATTTATTGCAGTGTCTGAGCGAGAAAGTACAAGTTCTTCACATTTGTCATCTAATTGCACGTGTGACTTCTGAGACGAGTGCTGTCGTTATTCAGAATGGCTTTATAAGAATTAAAGGCAAATGTTAGTAAAATGCTCAACTGAACACCAGCTTCTGGTGTTAACTGAATGGCGGTGGCTTCTGACTCTGGTTAAAGTACAAACGCCTTTGTTATGTTCCAGTGGTGACACGATAATCACTTAATTTGTCAAGCATTCCTTCTCTTCCTTGCTATAATAATGTCAGAGTCTAATACTGGAGAGTTCTTGCCCTGGTGGGATGGAGACTCTGCAGGTTATGCTCAGCCTTGTTAACTGGGAGACAACCAGGAAGTGCGGCCATCCTGCCATGGTTTTCTTCCTGTGTCCCAAAGCATGTGCATCCATGTCATGTAGCAAAGACTCTTGGTGCCAGGCCCATGTCCTCAGGAGCGTACTCTGAAGGCAAAGGAGAACCTGTAAGACTTAATTATTTTAGCACTGTGATAGGCAACAGGCAATTTTTAAAGAAGGTTTCAACTTGCTTCATGTTTTAGAGCAGAGGTTTTACTAAATCTTTCTAATTTTGTCTCTAGCTTGTCTTCTCCAACTTAAAATTTGTACAGTCTGGCTGTACCTTGAAAGAAAATGAAATTTATCACTTTCTCTAGCTTTGGAAATCCTTTATAGGCCTGCTACAACCTTTTTTTCTTTTGTGTTGGTGAACATGTCTCTAAATTCCATTTATTCTTTGTGTTCACTTTGCTTATTTGGTCTTAGTCAGCAGTATTATGTATTGCCTGTCCTGGTCTTGGGAGTTGAGTCACTAGAGAAGGGTGGGAAAGCTTCATGGCTAAAATGACCTTCCCGTGTGAGCTCTTCATGAAACCTGAGTGAGCTCTGTCAGGCGTTTGTGTCTGGAGATCTCTCTCCACTACCTTACTTGTGGCAGTAGAACCCTGGGCTTGCCCTGCACTGGGCAAGTGCATGTGCCTGAACTGTCCTCCTTTTCCAAATTCATCACCACCTCTCACTCACTTGCTCACACAGGTACCACATTTATTGGGCCTTTTTGTAAGCTTCTAGGGAGGAGTCTGTAGGTTTGGGATAGTGTAGATGCGCAGTACCTGAAGGGATGACAGAATAGTGCACCAATTATTCCCTCAAGGCTTGCTACCCTCAGAAGCGTTTGTTCTACCCTTTAAGTATTATCCTTGAGATATAGTAATAGTTACTTTAAAATAAATAAATAAATAAATAGTAATAGTTACTTTAAAATAAATAAATAAATACATACATACATACATAATTACATACATACACAGGCTGCCTGGACCCAACAGATGCATTGTGAGTCTCTTAAAGGAACAAAACTGGCAGCTCTTCTAGAAGTCAGATCATGTCCCTGGGCCAGACATTGGCTTTGATAGATGTAGTCATTGCGGAGTGTGAATGAACAGCTGCCTTTAGAATATAGCCATGGGAAACTTGCTGACAAGCATAAATATGAATAGGGCAATAAAGCTTGCCAATAACAACAAAAGAATGTTGATGCAGAACCCAGGAAGATTCAAAACCAATTTCCTTCCTCTATCATGTTACATAACCTCTTCCATAATTCGTCTAGAGTTGCTATGCCCATAAGCAATGTCAGATCAGAAATGACAGATTACCTTTTTAAAATTTGTTCTAGGTGAATTAAAAACCAGTTACCTTTTAATTTTTTCCCATGGTCTTGTGAGATCCAAATTATCAATCTAAAGTACTCTGCTTTGACGATAGCTTTCAAAAACTCAGTCTAAGCAATAGCTTGTGATCATCACATGTTTCAGGGTCTATCTCAGTTGACTTACATGTTCTCGTCTTCAAAAGGTGTTCTACAAGTTTTGTTTTAGGGTTGCGGACTGTCAGTCTGGTAAGAAAAGAGTTCTTCTTGTTTACCAATTACTTCTGACATACACTATGAAGACTTTGAAGTTCCTGTCACCCCCACCCCCACCCCAGTGAGTATTTTGCATGTTTGTCATCAAGTATTAATAGGGATTATATAATCACATGCTTAGTAGGGCTTCTTTGGGATATTTCTTTGCGGTTCTTATCTACATTTTTTTATGGCCACAAAATGTAAGGCTACATATTTTAACCCTTTGAGGGAAAAAATAAGCCCACAAAAACAAAACAAAACAAAACAAAACAAAATAACAACAAACTAATCTATTTATACAAACAAAACAAACAAAACCAAATTTTAAAGGAAAAGAAAGAGAAAGCAAATCCTACCCTGTTTTCCATTGCTCGGTCCGTAAAGTGCTACGTGCCAACCTGAAGAAGTGAGTTGGACTCCCAGTGCCTGTGTCCTAGGCAGAATGCCAGTTGTGGTGATGTCCATTTGCAGTCCCAGCTGAAGGGAGGCAGAGACAGGTATATCCCTGTGGAGCAGGCAGGCCAGCCTAACTAAATTGGCTGACCCCAGGACAATGAGATCCTTTCTTTCAAAGAACACAAGTAGGCACCCGAAGTAGGCAGGAAAAAGCCAACAAGTTCTCAACCCCACAAGGAACTGCAGGTAAGTAAGGATTGCTGAGAGCAGGATTAGAACTAATTGGTTATTAGTACCGAATAGCTGTTAAAACGTGTGTAGAACTAACATATATAGACTGAGCAGATTGTATTTAGATATTCAGGAAGAAACACATCTATGGCAACAGGTAATGTAAAAAGAGAATATGGATTTGAAAGGGAGCAAGGAAGGGCTTATGGGGGAGTTGAAGGGAGGAAAGAGAAGGGGGATGATGTAATTACTTTATAATCTCAATGAAATAAAGTTGAAAGAATGCTTGATAGCTTCTGAGGAATGATCTGTCAGGTTGTCTTCTGGCCTTCACATGCACACAGACATGTGCATATGTACAGACACACGCACGCACGCACGCATGCACGCACGCACGCACGCACGCACGCACGCACGCACGCACGCACGCACACTTCAGTTTACTCCTAGAAATGAGTGAGTTGAGAAGAGTAGAACTTGATTGAATTTTCTGTTAATGTATCTAGATGAGTTCAGTTTATGGCAGCTCTTTTAGACTAACAGAGCTCTAGATGAGAAGGTCTGTACCAGTGGATTCAAGTGGACCTAGAGCTGTTAGGAAAGGGGAGTGCAGAGGATGGCACTGTCCAGCATCAGTGGGAGGACAGGCCTTGGTCCTGTGAAGGCTCGTTTCCCCAGGGTAGGGGAATGCCAGGGCGTGGAGGTGGGAGTGGGTGGGTGGGAGTGGGAGCATCGTCATAGAAGTAGGGGGAGAGGGGGTGGGAGAGGAGAGAACAAGGAAAGGGGATAACATTCGAAATGTAAGTACATAAGATATCCAATAGAAAATGCAAAAAAAATGCAAAAAGAAAAGAGTGCAGTGGGGCTAGGCATTAGAAATTGAGCAGAGAAAAGAAATTAAGAAACTCATAAGTAATAGTTCTGATATCTTTGCCTTAAAATGTCAAATTTGGATTTGATTTTCTTGTTATTTTAAGAAAGGGAGGAGGGTGAACCCATAAGAAATCTCAAGTAATCTGGACCCCTGAGATCTCTCAGATACTGAGTCAGGCAGCATACACTAGCTGGTGCGTCTGTTCAACATGTGTGTCCGTGGGCCCTGTGGAGGTTAGAGGTGTGGGAAAACTGCTAATTAAGGTTAAAGTGTACCACTGACTGGAGAGTCTATTTAAGCCTTGAAATCACCCCAAGTAAGTTGACCTGCCTTCCTGAAAAAAAAAAAAAAAAGAATGCTATTCATAAATTACCCATTAGATTTAGTTATACTATGTGTAAATTTTAAATCATCATAGGCACTTTAGGACTTCCTCCATTTAATATCTAAAAAAAATCTCATGATTAAGAAAGGAAAGAACTCTCACATTGGGGTGTAAAAACTGGAGAGTCCTGTCTCTTCAGTCTGGCAATGTATGTTTCAGCCCTGCTCTCAGCCCTGCTGTGCTCCACCCCTGCTCTCAGTCCCGCTGTATTCTACCCTGTATTCTCACATGTTGGCCTGTGACTGCCCCGCCCCCTTCAGTGAAATTGATGAAATGCAGCGTGAAACTCATGTTGTAGCAAGAAATTAAATGGGGGACTGATACAGGATTCTTGGACTTATGAAGAAACAATTGAGGACCTTTCACTTCATATAGATCGCTTTAAATTCATCAGTTCTCACATTGCAATGGAGAACTTTTGGAGAATTAACTAGTTTCTCCTTGGGTTTTCAGTAGGCTTCATCTCTTTTCTTTCTTTCTTTTCTTTCTTTCTTTCTTTCTTTCTTTCTTCCTTCTAGGCTTCATCTCTTTTCTTTCTTTCTTTCTTTCTTTCTTTCTTTCTTTCTTTCTTCCTTCCTTCCTTCCTTCCTTCCTTCCTTCTTCCTTCCTTCCTTCCTTTTTTCCTTCTTTATTCATTCATTCACTTACTTTACACCCTGATTGTCCCCCTGCCTAGTCCTATACACACAAACAACTTTCACTTGTATTTTCATAATGATGTGTGTTTGAATATGGCCGTCTAGACAGTACTAGGCTTATGCCTATGTTATGTTCTCTTGGAAAATAACTCATATTGTATCTGGTTTTAAAAATTTCTCATTTTCAGATTTGGCATCAAAGCCATCTCTAACGTTCCAATAAAAGTTCTAATTTTTTTTTCATCCTAGGAATAAGGGAATAACTTCTTCTCTTGCTAACTGTCCATGTTGACATCCTATCTGTGGTTTAGAAACTGAAATCCTGTTTTCTTGCTTCATCTATGAAGGTGATGACTGACTATATTCCTCCCTTTTTCTCTTCCTCCTCCTCTTCTTCTTCTCATTATTATTATTATTATTATTATTATATGTTATTATTTTGGTTATTTTATTTATGTACAGTTCAAATGTTATTGCCCTTCCTGGTTTCTCCTCTGCAAACACCCATCACATCCCCTCCCCCCTGCTTCTAAGAGGGTGCTCCCCTATTCACCCACCCACTACCTCCTCACTGCCCTAGCATTCTCCTATGCTGTGTCATTGAGCCTTCACAGGACCAAGGGCCTCCACTTCCACTGATGCCAGATAAGGCCATCCTCTGGCTACATATGCAGCTAGATCCTTGGGTCCCTTCATGTGTACTCTTTGGTTGGTGGTTTAGTTCTTGAGAGCTTTGTGGGGTCTCGTTAGTTCTTCCTTTACCTCCTTCAGTCCTTCCCCTAACTCCTCCATTGTCAGAGCCTCTCAAGAGACAGCTATATCAAGCTCCTCTCAGTAAGGACTTCATGGCATCTGCAATAGTGTCTGGGTTTGGTGGGGCAGTCTTTGGGTGGCCTTTCCTTCAGTCTCCGCTCCACTTTTTGTCCCTGTATTTCCTTTAGACAGGAGCAATTCTGGGTTAAAATTTTGGAGATGGGTGGGTGGCCCCATCCCTCAACCAGGTGCAGTGCTTAATCTCTGGATATGTCCCCTACAGGTTCTCTCTCCCCTTTGTTGGGCATTTCAGCTAATGTCATCCCCCTTGGGTCCTGGAAGCCTCTTGCTTTTCTGGTATCTGGGACTTCCTGGTGTCTACCCCCAGTCCCCCACCCCCCACTGCTACATACCTCTGCTCCATTTCCTTACCCTCTGTACATCTCCTCAGTCTCTTCCCACATCTGATCCTGTCCCCCTTTTTTCCCCTTACCCCTCCTCACAAATTCCTCTCACCGTCTACCTCCTGTGATTATTTTCTTCCTCCTTGGAAGTAGGACTGAAGCATCCACACTTTGGTCTTCCTTCTTCTTGACCTTCATGGTCTGTGAGTTGTATCTTGGGTATTCTGAGCTTTCTTCCTAATATTCATTTATCAGTGAGTACATATCATGTGTGTTTTTCTGTGACTGGGGTACCTCACTCAGAATGACATATTCCTCCTTCCTACTATGTCCTGACCTGCCAAATAAAACAGTGTTTCTCCAGGCCTTCAGTTCCTTCTCTTAGGCACTACCATCAAGGAAGATATATTCTATCTGATAGTATTATGTATTTCAAAGTAAATCAACATCAATAAATAATTATCAGTGGGGTTGACACTTGGGCCAGGTCCCTTTTGATGTGTTGGGTCAGATCTGTATAGGGTACAACCACAGTTCACCACTAACATTACTTGCTTCTGAGGGCAAGAAGCAGCATCCTCATAGCAATGCTGCCAATGAGTTCTGTTGATTTCCTATCAAATGATGGTTTTCACAGAGTTTCGACAGTGAACCTCTGTAAGACTTGTCTTACATGTTACAAATGCACATGAGTAGCATTGAACACACACACACACACACACACACACACACAGAATTGTGACAGAGACAAGTATTGTGAAATAATATTTTCCTTATGCCAAGCAATTAGGAAACAATACTATATTGTTCTGTGTAATAAAGAAACTTAGAAGACTAAGTTAATTACTGTTTACTAATGACTGGTATCCCACAGTTTTGCAAAACTCTTTAGATAGAACTTGGAAAATTGCTTTGCAAGAAGAAATGCAGTCATTTTTCTTTTACTTGCTCTCCAAAGTTAATATGCATAGTATTTGAATCCTTCTAATAATGTAGAATTTTGAGCCTTATTGCCAAGAGATTCTGATTATTATTGTGTTGGGATCCCACTATTAATTCCATAAATATCATGTGAGTAACCAAGAAGGCACTGTAATTTGTTTACATGGTACTCTTTATTTCTATTCTGTGTTATTGGTGTATATATATTTACTTGGAATGATGTAGAAATACAGTTCACAGACCTTAAACTCTAAATGTATAGTCCTTTAGTTACTGGCAATAGTGGGTTAGTTTGACAGTTTCTCCTCTATACTCTATACACTAATATTTAACTCAGTTGTTCTCCATGAAGATCATATGATAGTTTCACATTAATAAATAATCATATTGATAAAAATTAACATGAGTGCTCCCAAGAGAACCTATAGAACATTATCTGTGTGTTTCTAACTGAAAATAGTAGTTTGCTACTGAAGTTGAAGTTGATCTGTTTATTCAGTCATCTTATAAGCATTACATCTATTAAATATTCATTACATATGTAATTGTCTTAAACATAGCATAATGAAAACAGAAACACTACTTTGCCTTTGGGAAATTAAATTTTTTTTTTGCGAGAACATAGGAAACACTTCATTTGAATAAGTAAAAACAAGACTAAAGTAAAATGTAAGCAAGTTTCTAGTAAATTATAAACAGTATCAAGTGCGTTTGCACTGTGTTTTAGCACTTCTAAGAATCTGGTAAGTTGTAGGGTCAGGGAGCCAGTGAGAAGCCTTGCCAATGTAAGCAGGGGAAAAGTTCTGATTGGATGGTTTGTTGACTGGATATTTGCTCCTTCTGTTAGTTGTGTGTTCTGAAAGTAAGTCCACTGCTAGCTGCATAGCTGAGAAAGATGTCCCTTCGTTCTGTAGGGTGTCTCTTCCCCATGCTTCCCTTGCTCCACAGAAGCTTTTCACTTTTACTCAATTTGTCCAGTTTTTGGTATTATTGCCTGAAGAATTGAAACTGTTTTCAAAAAGTTCCGGACTATGCCTATGTCCTGAACTATTTTGCCTTTGCTTCCTGTAGCATGTTTTGTTGTTGTTGTTGTTGTTGCTGCTGCTGCTGCTGTTGGTGATGGTGGTGGTGGTTTGTTCTTTGGAAGGATTTACAATTATTAATGACAAAGAAACTGTACCATTGTAAGTAGGATAACTCATCTATATGTCAGACTCATGAGCATTTGTTATAGCAAACTAGTTCATCTTTTTATGTCATGAACAATAGATATGAACCTTTAAAAATGTGCTCATGACTTCTTCTCATTCCTTCTTCTGAACATCTCATTCTCTTAAATTTCATTCTTTTGTAGAATTGGAGAAATCGACAATTACAAATAAATTTTATATTCCTTAATAGAGTCAGAATGACATATAAAGTCACTCTCTATGAACAAAATAACTCCATAATATATGAAATAATTTGTACATTTAAGCATAACCCTAGTTCTATATTGATAAAGCAAAGACAACAATGAATTAAACATTCAGCAGGGCTCCACAGCCAGCCCAGCCAGCTCAACACCAAGTTACCAGCATTGTGAGCATATTAGCACATAAGATGCTCAGCTCATGATGACTTGCTCTCCCTCTTCTCCTCAAACAACATCCCTGTATGAAGTATAAACATTAAAAAGAAAAAAGACTTGGCAGCTTTTAAAAGTTGACTCTAAACTTTTCTTATTCAACAATATTAAAGGCCACATTTGTTGAATTAACTCAGGGCACACACACCTCTGATGGAAACAAAGACTAGAGAATTGTTTCCAGATAGACACTGCTGTGGACGGCAATAACAATTCAGCGAGGTATCTCCTAGGACTTGGAAACATGTTACGCTAGTGGAACCATCACTTCACCGTGAAATACATGGGGTCACTGACGCTCAGGCTTCTATTTGTGTGTGTGTGTGTGTGTGTGTGTGTGTGTTTGTTTTATTTCCACTGAAAAATGTCTTCCAAACTGGAGTGATTGGTATATACACCTTGTAGAATAATCAAACAGGCAGAATCTCTCTAGGGTTTCCAGTTCCTCTTTCCTGCTTGGGCCCCCTGAAGTCTAAATGGATCTGAGGCAGCTCAACACATTTTCCATCTATATCACTACTTAGGAGCATTGAGACAAACCACGGAGGCTTCAGAAGTAATGCAAATAGGTTTTTAATCTGGGTAGCCTACCTCGGAATTCTGAGGGTAGTTCTCAGAAGAGTAGAGTTTCTCTGTTGTCCTAATGCTGGTATCATAGACAACCTACCTGTTGGCCTGTGTTTCAGATAGTTGGTGAACCACTTAGCCATCTCATGAACACAATCTCTTAATGTATTTGCTGTGTTTTGAACTGTTACATATTTAAATCATGCAAGGTGAGCAATAATGGTCTAGTTTCATTCTTCTACAATGAACCATAGTGGAAATACTTTCTTTTCTTCAGTGTAGGTTTTGGGCAAATTTAATTGAAATCAAGTGCCTGTAGATGTGTGTTCACTTCTGGATGTTTCCATAGTCTACATGCTTATGTTTTCGTGTCCCTGTATCATTCTTTTCTTATTATCACTCCATTCCAGAGGGTTTTTTGGTTGTACTTCCTTCATTTGATACTGGAAGAGTACATTTTGCAGTTTCTATTTGTATAACTTCTATTCTTTTTTTCTTCATCTCTAGTCTTCTTACTCTGTGTTCATATAAAATATAAAAAATTATTTCTAATTTCTTAAAGTATATCTTTTGGGTTGTTTTGGCTTCCAATTGCTTGGTTTATTGACTTTTCTCTATTTACTTTCAGTCTGCCTCTTTCCTAGTGAGTTGTGTTTCTTGTAGATGGTAGGCAGTTGACTCTTGTTTGTTTATCTGTCCATCCATTCTAAATCTTTTAAATTAGAGCGTTAAGGTCATTTATATTTAAGGTTATTAATGAGAGAGATTTACTGATTCCTGCAATTTTGTTGGCTGATTTCTTGATTGGTTTGTTCTTTCTCTTCTTTTTGTGTGAGTTCATTGGTCTACTGAGTTGAGCATAATTGCTTTCTTGTTCTCTTTTGCTCATCTCTTCATCTTATAAAATTTCCTCATTCTTGTACTCTTGGAATTAAGACTGCCATTTTTCTTTCTATCTGTTTAAGATTCTTTCAACTATGTTCCCTGATGATAGCTTTATGATCATGAATGCATGTGTGTGTGTGTGTGTGTGTGTGTCCTTGTCTTGGACTTTTTCTCTATTTCAGTTCCTAATTATAACCTTATTTTATAGAATACTTTTTGTTCCCA
Source organism: Rattus rattus (assembly GCF_011064425.1). Taxonomy (NCBI): domain Eukaryota; kingdom Metazoa; phylum Chordata; class Mammalia; order Rodentia; family Muridae; genus Rattus; species Rattus rattus. Next base: position 104,338,496 of record NC_046160.1, on the reverse strand, counting down.
CTTAATTGTTTTACAAGTCTTTTGAGACACTGTCTTTCTACATAGTCCTGTATGTCCTTAAATTCAATATGTTGATTAGGCTGGCCTTGCACTCACAAAGATCTACCTCCCTCTGCCTCATGAGAGGTAAGTGCTGGTATTCAAAGCCTATGCCCTGACACTCAGCCCGCTTACAGGTCCTGTATGCTTTTCTGCCTTTGGAGGTCTTCACTAGTGTGGTTTTGATGTATTTGCCTTTGGGCCTTTTCTACTGTAGTTTAAGATTCTAGACTCTACACCTTTCATCTTCATTTCAGATGTTTGCTGTGCCTATAGATTATTTGACTGGCTGTCTTTGTCAAGAATTATTAAAAGTTATAATAATGCTTATTAATTGTACTTTTCTTTTTTGGTGTTTAAGGTAGCATTGCCAAAGTCTTGACCTAATTTTCTTTCTTGTTAATCATGTCTTCTACTATGGTTTGTTTGATTCATTGATTTTATTAACCACCCCCCACCCCGCCCCACTGTTTTTTGTTGTGAACCTAGCCTTTAATGGCTGAACCATCTCGACAACCCATTCCCCTCCCCCTTTTAAATTTAAACTTTCTTGCCGAATGTGTCCTTACATTGCTGACTTTTTCTTTTATGCTGCTGATTTTCTTACCAATGTCTCAGATTTCCTTATTTCATTAAGTCGCTTTTTCATTTCCTTTAGTCAGTGGCTAGTCTTACAGCTTTATTATTGAGTTCTTCTTTTGGCTTTTCAACTACTTTAATGTCTTTAGATTTGAGTATTGAAGATTAAAGTGCATCTAAGAGACAGGATGCTGCTTTGGTTTCCAGGTTCCTGTGTTTCTGTGCTATGTTCCATCCATCTTTGTTAGTCTGGGTGGCTCTTCCAGTTCTCCTTCGAGGTCCTGATAAGCAACCCGCTCTTGATGGCTTAGCCCTTTGTACAGTTCACATTAAAAGAGACTACTTTCTGAGGTTCCTCAGAAAATTGGACGTTGCACTTCCTGAGGACCCAGCTATACCTCTCTTGGGCATATACCCAAAAGATGCTCCAACATATAACAGGGACACATGCTTCAACTATGTTCATAGCAGCCTTATTTATAATAGCCAGAAGCTGGACAGAACCCAGATGCCCTTCAACAGAGGGATGGATACAGAAATGTGGTACATCTACACAATGGAATATTACTCAGCTATCCAAAAACAATGACTTTATGAAATTCATAGGCAAATGGATGGAACTGGAAAATATCATCCTGAGTGAGGTAACCCAATCACAGAAAAACACACATGGTATGCACTCATTGATAAGTGGATATTAGCCCAAATGCTGAATTACCCCTAGATGCACAGAACACATGAAACTCCAGAAGGATGGATGACCAAAATGCAGATGCTTCACTCCTTCTTTAAAAGAGGAACAAGAATACCCTTGGGAGGGGATAGGGAGGCAAAGTTTAGAACAGAGGCAGAAGGAACACCCATTCAGAGCCTGTCCCACATGTGGCCCATACATATACAGCCACCAAACTAGGTTAGATGGATGAAGCAAAGAAGTGCAGGGTGACAGGAACTGGATGTAGATCTCTCCTGAGAGACACAGCCAGAATACAGCAAATACATAGGCGAATGCCATCATTCACTTGAACTGAGAGCGGGACCCCGTTGAAGGAATCTTAGAAAAGGACTGAAAGGACTTGAAGGGCTTGAGACCCATATAGAACAACAATGCTAACCAACCAGAGCTTCCAGGGACTAAGCCACTACCCAAAGACTATACATGGACTGACCCTGGACTCTGACCTCATAGGGTAGCAATGAATAGCCTAGTAAGAGCACCAGTGGAAGAAGCCCTGGGTCCTGCCAAGGCTGGACCCCTCAGTGAGCAGGATTGTTGCGGGAAGGGCATTAATGGGGGGAGGGTGGGGAGGGGAACACCCATATAGAAGCGGAGGAGTTAGGGGGATGTTGGCCTGGAAGCAGGGAAAGGGAATAATATTTATAATGTAAATAAGAAATACCCAATTTAATAAAGATGGAATAAAAAAGAGACTACTTTCTATGTGGCTGCTGTTCTCTGCCCTTCAGCTCAGGAAGTCACAGCGGGGCCCTTCTACTGCACTCTCTGATTCTGTGTGTACATCCTTTTATTTTTCATGCCCTCCTGCTGTCCTTTCACCTTCTAATGCCCTCCCAACCCTGCTGTCATCTGAACAGCATCTGTTCTTTGTCACTGTCACTCTTCTCATCCGCCATGCTGTGAAGAATCTGCTATCTTACTCTAGAAACCTGGTTCTCAACCTTCCTCAGTTTCTGATCCTTCAAAAACAGTTCCTCATATTGTGGCGCCCCCACCCCCTGACCATAAAATTATATTTTGGTACTTAATAACTGTAATTTTGCTGCTGTAATAAATTGTAATTAAAATCTCTGATATACAACTGCCATGGGTTCACGACTCACAGCCTGGGAACCACTGCTCTAGAAGCTCAGATTTGCTTTTTGAAGGAGTCATGTATGTCTGATTGGAATGGAAGGAATAGCGTCAGCAAGTACTTCATCAAGGTACAAGGAATGAGCTGATTGTGACCATGTTAATATTCAGCCTCTAGTCTCCATAGTAAACTCTAGGAGACTCTTGGAATTATTGAGGTTGAGTATTGTGGAGTATATCCAATACTTTAGAAGGTCTAAGAAATGTGCTATAGAATTATGGTTAACACTTTAACTGTAGAGCTATACTCTCTTAATTCCGAATGTTGTAAACTTGAGTAGACAAAGAAATATAGCTAGCCCCTCAATGAGAGGTTTTTCAATCTCTGTACCATTGATATTCTGGGATGTATACTTCTTTTGGGGGTCAGGCTCTGCTGTGCACTAAGGCTGTTTATCACCATCCCTTACATCTACTCCATAGATGCCAGTAGCATACCTTTCTGACATGCCAATCAGAAATGTTTTCAGATACTGCCCAGTATCCCGTTGTGCAACCCTGCAATAGTAAAGTGCAAAAGGAGTTTTGATAGCTATTCCTTTATTTAAGGATCAGTAGAAGAGTGAAAATCAATATACAGCTTACTTTGAAAATGCTGTAGTTCAAGAAAAAGAAAATAGTACTTAAAGACTCAGAGGAAAATCACAGCTTTGAAAGCACTGTTCTTTAAGTTCCAAGAAAAAAGTTTCAGAGCATTTTATGTTCTGTACTCAACAGAATGCCAGACCTCAAGTGAGAGGTTTGTGGAATAGGAGTGTAAGTTCCTGTAGAGAACATAATCTACAGACCTGGGAGATGTCTCAGCAGGGAGAGAGGTGATTGTGTGTAGACCTGATAGCCAAGGCTATTCACAGGACAAGAGAGAATTCACTCCTGGGTTTTGACCTATTACATCCACACAGGTCATGACACATATGCGCACACACACACACACACACACACACACATTAAATCAATCAGTAAAGACACAGAAAACTAAACAGGAATGTAGAGCAAAAGGTATGTAGGGAGATAATTAGGTCAGGGATGATTTTGGCAGCCAATGTTATACTAAACTGTAGTGACGTAGGCTCCTCAGACACTCTATTCACATCCTCTGTGTATTTACTTCTATCAATTCATAAATGAAAGGACTGTTTGGCTCAGCATCCCATGTCCAAAAAATTGCTGCTAGGAAGATACATGGCTATTGGTCTTAGTCTTTTGATACCAAGTGAAATATTCATAATTGACAAAAGGAATGAGAACACTGAGTTTGGTCACAGGACATCTGCCTCCGTGTACTTTGTTGAATACATTCATTAGAGTATTTAATGCACTGTTGCACATCCATTTGCCATGATGACAAGGAATATTTAATGACCTGAATAGATACTCACATTTAGGAAAAGCAAGTTACATCGTGTATCTAGCATGAGCCAAGTACCAGGACTGCTCGCCTGCAGTGTTTACTCTGGACTTGCTTCTTCTCCTGTCAGGCTGGATTCATTGTCACTTTCTACCTGTGCTGTCCAGGAGCTTATCGCTGAGTGTGTACGCATCATCGATGTGATTGTGAGCTCCTTGCATAGGCTGGGGTGTAGTTGATATTTCCTGAGGCCTTTGAGCTGGACCAGGCATCTCTTGTGATGTCCACAGTACTGATCCAGCCACACTGAGGCCGGGCGCCTCCACTGCTACCACAGCTGACACACCAGAAGCCATGGCGCCACATGGCTTTCCTTTGAGGTTATACAACTAAGGAGGGTTCTAAAGGCAGTGTTTTTTTACTTCAGGGTTCAGAAGCATCCCTCACAATTTCAAAGCATTTAATGATCTTGATGAATGGAACTTTTCTTTCAAGTTTTATTTCAGATCTGTCTTTTCCTCATTTCTTTAGTCACTGAATTTTCTGTGGTTTCTGGACTAGCAAGACATCCTAGTCACAAACCCCATGTTAGAAATTACTCATTTTCAGTAATAGTAATTTTTATCACTAAACAAAGCTTGACTCCCTTTATTAGTCTTCCCAGGTGGTCTTTTGTTTTAATCATATTTTCTCCTCAGGCCTTGTCTACCTGCTGGTTAAATATCTCTGAGCTGATAGAAGTCTCAGCGGTTTTCAGATCAAGTTTAAGGTAGACCCAGCTCCATATCCTTGTATTTCCCCATCCTACCCATGTTACTAATTGGAATTAAATTATATTGCAAAGTTGTAACATGACTGTTTTAATTATTTATAATGCATATCTTTCACTCCTAGGATGAACCCTGTTGATTAGGAAGGAAAGGCTTTATTTGGACCTCTTAGTATATTCATAGCAGGTCCGAGAATGTACTCTATTAGCTGTTATTAGTAGTTTGAAAATATGTTTTAAATTTTAAAGAATTTTAGCTCAAGCATGTGAGCATTTTATTATATATCGAATTTCTAGAGAAAAGAAATAATGGCGGTCTCTGTGTCCTAGTTTGCTTTCCTTCTTGGTGGTAATCAAAATGACAAAAAATGCCTTGGGGAGAGAAGGTGTTTTGTTTGTTTGTTTGTTTTGTTTTGTTTTGTTTTGTTTTTTTCATTTTATAGTCCATCACTGGAAGAAGGCAGGTCTGTAGTTTAAGGCCCTGACCTGGAGGTAGAAAATGAAGTTGTGACCGTGGAGAAATGCTATGTGCTGGCTGTCTTGTTCCCCATGGCTTGCTCAACATCTTCCTTATACAGCCCAAGGACTAGCACTACCTATGATAGAATAGACATAATTGCATTAGTAAATAACTAAGAAAATGCCCTACAGACTTGCTTACTAACCAGTCTAATGGTGGCGTTGTCTCAATTGTGGTTTCCTTTTCCCAGATGACCCTAGCTTGTGTCAGATTGACAACCACTAACCAACACACTCTGTATTCTTGTCTGGGCTCACAATCAAAAGAGAGAAATGGTGCCAAAGCGGCACTGGTAGTTGTGAGTTAAGCATAAGTTAGGGGGAAATGATAGTCAATAACATTGGAAAGTCAGGTAGGTGCTCAGTCGAGAAGGTGCTTATACTTCATGCTATACCTGTAAAATGCTAAATATGAACATGGGTTATCCACTGTACTTTCTTTTTTAATGGCTAGAGTAGTAATTTACAGCTTTATTTAGAATGGTGGCTAAAAGTCTATAGTTAAAGAGGGAATGAAGTACATGCAATCTAACACAGGAGCAGGGCTGGGAGAGGGTATAGCGTGTAGCTGAGTTTGCACATGGTTGGTGGGTAGAGCCTATTACTGTCTAGTCGCGGATTTCCAGAGGAACTCAGAAGTTCTGTGTGAGTTGTAGTGAGAGAGAAATAAACTGAGAACACTATGTGCATGGATAGCCATTGTGTAATACCGGAGTCCTTGGTGGGAGTTCTCAAGACAATATTAGTTGGCCCTGATGGAGCTTGGTATTTCTCTGGCTCCAAGGCTCATGCCTTTTGGCTTTTGGAGTAGAATTGGGGTACAAATCAATTTCAGTTTTGTATGATAAATTTCAGATCCCTTTGCTTTTCTGCTCTGTCACCTCCTCTAGAAGACTGTTAGCATTTTGACCTTAACGTCAGAAAATAGTGATATTATTCAGGGCTGGGGCATGTTTACATATGAGTCCTTCTTCAAGCCATATTAGCATTGTCTGGTGTGAAGGGAAAGTTCTGTAGGGAACCTCATCATTTTTAAGGGGCGTTTAAAAACTTAACTAGGGAAGGTTTCAGAAATGAGGGTTCAGAGAGATAAAAAGATGATGTTGTTGAGGAAGAAAATTTGACTTGGTCTGTAGCTGGTTAAATTTAATTAAGTCATTTGAAATGTCTGTTCGACTCAGCAGTTTTAAGACTTTACAGTAATGGAAGAAATTAATGGATGAGTGAAAATAATCACCAATATACTGTACTCTGGCCATTTCCACTGAAAAATAGATGTTACCACATTTGTAAAAGATGTGATAAAAGGAAGTTGGCTCTATCAAAATATGTGCCTAAATTAAATAATAGTGGTAAGCAAAAAATTTCATCATTGAAATATTTTCCAGAATTAATAGCAATGACTTTTCCATATTCTGAAGGATGGTGCCTTTGATGACCACCATCACTGAAAGGGGAATTTAGATGAAAGCATCCTTCTTCTGAGCGCTAAGTGTCTTTCACCTTACTGCATGGGAAAGTCACTTTTACAAGAAAGAACTTAATTTTGTGTCATTTACTGTTATTTTTGAAAAGACTATGCTAAATTCCATTGTTCTTTCTTTAGTTATGATAACATTAATAGCAATAGTCAACTCTTCTTAGCTATAAACTGCAAAACACACTGTTGCCCCATTAATTGAATTCTTCTCAAAGGAGTGGGAATGTTTGCTTTCTCTTTCTCTCTCTGTCTCTCTCTGTTCCCTCCTTTCCCCATGGGAGAGAATGGACATTGTCAAGAGAGCATCCTTGACAAAAAAGCAAGCAAACTAAGAATGTGATCCCAGTGGTGTGTTTACGTTAGACAAATTATATCAGAACAAAAAGCTGTGGGTGGCCCATGGATATCACTTTATGGTATCTAATGAATGACAACAAGAAGTACATTTTAGATGGACATAGAATAGTTTATTGTCTCTTAACTATAATCCAGTGAGTTCACTCCAGGCACATATTGCTGAGGAGAATTCCAGTGGCTTTGAACTTACATTTACTTTTTCCTGCAATCTTTACTAGGATTGCATATAATCCATTTCTTGTTGTCTGGGGACCATCTTGGAGTTTATGGCTACAGCCCTTTTCATCTGGCAATGTACCCCATGTGTCAGCCATTACATAGAGCTGTTTAATCTGCACTCATCTGGGTCCGTTATGGTTCATTCTGAACCATGCCATATGCCTGTCAGAGTAAGGATTGTCTGAATTGTTTTAGTGCAGTAACTTCATAACCAAGTATTTTAGTTGCACGTGTGTAGATGTGCTCAGCTATTATTTATGAATAATTTTAATATAGATTGGGTTCTCTGAGTCACTTTATGTTAGTACCCTTTACTGTGGATGTGTTACTGTTTAATTTTGTGCCTGGACAATAGCCATACATTGATTAGAAAGTTAGGACACTGCATTCCATACTTTTATGCTTACCTTACCTTATAGCTTTGCAATAGATGGAAAAGAAGAGAAAAGAATGTTTGTACCTTTTTAATATCCAAGTGGCATTACATTAAACTGCTTACTTCAAAAATACAGTGAGGTTCTCTGTGTCTTGGTTGAATTCAGTACTAGCATTTCAAATGTTTGTATCTACGGCTTTTATTAACCTGTGCATGGAACCTTGAGTCTCATCAGGGTGATAACAAATGAATGTTATGCAATTCCTTAAATTCAGAAAAATTGATCCCGTTAATATTCACTGAATTTCTATCATCTATTGTGGAAGGGGAAGAATATATATATATATATATATATATATGTATATATATATACACACATATATATGATGGTATAATAATTGTTACACATTATTAAGAAAGGTAAACAAAGGGATAGGAAGCAGGCAGCCCTTTAAGATTAGGCATTGCTGGAAAGATGACCATGGAGCAACATCTGAGAGAGCAGCACCACACCCCGGCTATCTCTGAGAGCATTCCCTTTGTGTTTCATGTTTAGTCTAATAGATAACAGCAAAAATGAAGCTTCTGTTTCTGTAGCAAAATCAGAGAAAAAAATCAGAGCTTTACAGGTCTAGAACTACAAAATTTTAGAAAACATATTATCTTGACAGAGAAATTTACATGGCTTGTTAGAGATCATGGTGCTTCAAGGAAATGTAAGGTTTGGATATTTACTTTTACACACTTAGTGAGGTTTTCTTGAAACGTGATGCAGAGGAGAGAACTCTGGGTCAGGTGTACAGACTCTTCTACTCCTGCTAACCAGCAGAGAATTGGGGCCTCCTTTCTTTTGCCTTCTAATGGCCACTGACTGTCAACCTAGATTTGTGTCTATAGCGCTCTACTTCCCACTTCTGTTAATACATTGTCTTCTCTTTTTCATGGGTCATAGCACTTATGGTGCATTTATATTATTATATTATATTATACCTTCAGTATTATGTCTTCATTTGAAGTTTCTCAGTCATAGTGTCAGAGAGGTGACTGTGTACGATAGCAATCTTGTATGTCAAGAATAGGACCTAGTGTGTTCTGGGGGGGATTCTGTGTAGCCCATCACATAGGAGGTAAAATACGAATATGGAGATTCACTTTTTATGAATACAGTAGTTCATATCAGGATTATATCTTAATATGTTTAGAGAATATTTCCTAATTATCTTCATGCATGAGACAATAATATTCAGGGAATGTTTTCCATGGGTACCAAGTGAGGTGAAGGATTAAGAACAGTGTTAGCCTCAGGGAACCTAGAAATGAGATACAAGTTGAGAAGATGAGATGCTTCAAATCCTTTTGATGTGGCATCATCTGAAGGCCTGCCTATGTCTTCATATCTTCTTCTCAGGCCCCTCTCCTTTTGTCATCTACTTGACCCTTCTAATACTCTGGTGCATCTAGGTAATCCAGAGTAATCACTTTGTTGAGATCTCCTGGTTCACAGACTTAATTCTTTGTTGGGTCTTATTTTCCCCTTTCATGTGACATTACAATTTACACTGTAGGGATTAGAATATGAATATACTTGAGGAGACTTTATTTTGCCTACCATGATTAAGAAAGACTGTAGTAAACAGTGTACTGTTATTTAGAGTTGCAGGGTTTACACAGGCTAGAAATAGAGAATCCAGTCCTAGGTATAAATCCAGAATGATTAGGCAGTGACAGTAAAATAGTAAAAGGCCACTGGACTTGAAAAAGAACTTTAGTGATTTCCTGTGACAGATTGGGGATGATGGTTCCTGAATTTTTAGCATGTAAAACAAAGAGCCTTTTTTGGGTGCTTCTCAACAATGGGGAGAATGTCACCCTGAAGAGCAGCAGGTTTTGGAAAAGAGAATAAATGTGTTTATGCAGAGCATAACAGCATAGACATGAGAGACATTTTGGAATAAGAATCGACACTCAAGATAAGTAGTGTCCTTAGGTGGTGCCTATTAGACTTTGTAAGACAACCTTTGTTCCTCAGGAGGGGTGTGTGATATAGCTTAAGATGTGATATGTGTATGTGTATATGCATTCCTGTATGTGTGTCTGTCCATCTGGGTCCCTATTTGTATATATTTGCATGTAGGAGCCAGAGGTTGACATTCCATGTCTGGTTTAATTACCGTCTACTTTACTTTTTAAGGAAGTGTCTCTCTCTGAACCCATAGCTCATCATTTTCACCAGCCTCACTGAGGAGCAAGCTGCATGTCACCCCTGTTAATGCCTTCAGAGCACGGGATTACAGGCCTGTGATATTATGCCTGGCTTTTACATACGCTCTGGAAATCTGAACTCAGGAAGTCATGTTTACATGGCATTCTACATACTAAACATCTCCCTGTCCCATGAAGTAGGGTTTTAGTTATTTGAACATTAAAAACACTTATGTTTTTCATTTCAGGTAAGTATGTAACAGTCACTGACTTTTGTGCATAAATATATTTCTCAATCTGCATAGTCTCATCTAGAAAGGCCACACACAGCCACATGCTATTTCAGAAACCAAGAGGACAAAGAGTCAGTTAGTAATGGGAGCAGAGTCAAGCCCCAGACTGTTTTGCTCACTAATGGATCTGCTTTACCTAACATGCTGCCTGACTCGCAGTGAAGGCTCATTTAAGTGTTTGATTTAGTTAGTTTAAGGCATTTTGATTGCACAACATTGTATTCTCTCAATATAACAATCAAAAATGGTTGTTACAGCTTTAAACTATTTCTCAATGTTTGTATAGTAATATAGAACAATACAGTAAAAGAACCATGTTCAGATCCTCATGGATGACCCTGGAGAGCCTACTCTAGTATTGTCTTTTTATTTTCCCTGGTAGTAGTGTGGTGTGGGGAAAGAATAATGCAGAAGTGTGGGATGATATAAACCATTTTGTAATGTCTCCTCATCGGAATTCAGTGTGTTGAGTCTATTCTAGGTCAAAGTCAAAGGGAAATTCAATTAACAAGTGCCTTGTCAGTAATTGAGTATTGGCTCCAAGGAGAACACTGTAATGAATTTTCATTGACAAGTTAGAGTTGTGATCAGAGATGAATAAAATGAAGGTAGGCATATTTCTTTAAGACTGATGAAGACCAGGCAATAAGTGGTCAGAAAGAACAAGCCAAGTAAAAGGATTATTCATAGGCAATTGGCTTCCACAAAGAGAGGACATGTTTATTGGTGAGTTTGGAAGCCTGTTCACCCTGAATTTAGGTCCCATATTAACGGCCTTCCATAGATGTGATATGTTCACATTGATAAACTAAACAGTAGGAAACCAACCATTTGTTGCAACACAACAAGGAAATGTTAAAAATCATCAAATCAAATTATCATGATGTCAGAGGATATACTGTAGTAGAAAGAAAAGATAATTAAAGAAATTGCTAAAGGCTTGTGTTGTAATTGAGGTATCAGGGAGTGGGCCAACATGGTAGCTCAGGAAATGAAAAATATCTAAGCAACTTCATAGGAGAATATAAAATGGTAAGAGTGAGGGGGAATGAATGAGCAGAGGAGCAGAGGAGTAGGGAGAGAGTTCAAATTCTAAGGCCGCCTTTTCTGAAATGGAAGTTGAGAAGTGCTTGTTAGACTAATGGTGGAATAATGTACTTAGTTCATTTATATAGTGTGGGAAAATACTAGACTAAAGCTCTCAAATCATGGAAAACAGAGTACTGAAAATGTACAATGAAAATTATTGCTTTAGTGGTTTGATTCCTATTTGTATCTATGTTAAACATCTATATTACCATCATTGCCATTTCGACAGATTTTAAAATATCCATATATATATATATATGTGTGTTTGTGTATGTGTGTATGTATATATATATGTGTGTATTGTATATTTATACATAAACATTTATTTATTTATAAGACTATTTAATGCAAGGTCAGATTTGGCATCACAGACTTCTACAAGAAGCTATATTTCTCAGTGATTCATCTTCCTTTGTTAAGCATCCAAAAGTGTTAATCAGAAACATCAATATCATGACTAGCTTAACCTTAAAGTCTTGCAGTTGTTCTTGTTTGCTGTGCAACACAATCTGAACTCAGTAATAGTACAGAGAACCCTCTGTGACTAACATCTAGTCTCTTATTTGGATTTTCTTCCAGATTACAGCTTATTCATAGACTTATTGATGTTTCATATATTAGAGAGACTCTATGTGGTTCATGGACTCCCATGTAAGACATGAGGCTCTTTATCTCAGAGATCTCTGTAGACAGCTCTTTATCTTGGTACATCTGCAATTGTCTAGAGTTTGATTACTATGTTTAGGGATTCACCAAGATTGGATCCATCTCTATGGGACATTTATTTAAACTTGGGCCATTTAGTGTATTTATGAAGGACCAAACTTGCAGCAGACATTGAGCTGGGCAAGAAACACATATGATTGTGTAGGTTTCACCCCCAACTTCATAAGATATGTAGTCCAACTGTAGATGGAGTACATGGTTGGAGCTCTTGGGGTAGGGATAGAACTCAGTTGGTAGAGGGCTTGCCTAGCATGCTCAAGGTCCTGGCCAGAGTTCCTTGCACCAGATAAACTGGAAATTGGTGGTACATGTCTGTGCTTCCTGAACTCAAAACACTGAAAAGGTGTAGACAGGAAGATCACAAGTTTAAGGACATCCTTGGCTATATAGCAAGTTTAAGGTTAGCCAGGGCTGCGTGAGATGCTGTTTTGAAAACCAAAATGACAAAAGCAGCAAACTGTAGTTTGCACCCTGTTTTGTCATCCTAAGTGTGGCTGTCAGGGTGCAAGATGTACAGTAGCTATAAGCCCGAGGGTTTTACTGCAAGGCTGCAAAGCATAGCAGTGGATGAAGGATAGAATGAGGTAGGCAGGAGGGGCTGTTAGACACTAACTAAAAGATAAAGTGGGCTGAAGAGCAAGCGGAAGGGCAGTTGAAGGAAGGGAGCTTGTATGCCATACCAGGAGTGTTGGCTTAAGTATGGCGCCACTGGGGCATCCTTTATGCTTTAGGCAGGAGAATTATATAAATGTTTTACTTTTACTTCAGTGCTGATGGGTAAAATTTTACAAGTGAAACTTTTACACTGTGAAACACGACTATTAACATAGTAAACCTCTTATATCAAAGCCTATTATCCCTTTGGAAGGAAGCAATAAAAGTAACCAGATGTTGTGTTTCTTTGACACTATCAGATAGTTTCTTTTTAACAAAGTATGTAACAGCATAGTGAAGACTGAAGCAACAGAACGGTAAGTCATTCTTAGAGCATCCATATGAGCAAGCACAGTGGGGAAGAACTCCGGATCGTTTGTACAGTTGGATGTATACTTGGTGTGTGATTAGCAGTTTCATTTGAAAATGTGCAGCTAAGACAAAAGCTCTTACACATTGGAACCAGGAGATACACTGAGGTACATACTCACCATGTGTAACTGCAATGTCTGTCTGACTATCTTTCGATCTATCCCTGTCTGCCCATCTGTCTGTCCATCCGTCCATTCATCCATTCACCCCTCCCTCTATCCCTCCATCTCTCCCTCCTCATATTCTTCTTCATCCACAGATGAGAACAATGGTATTTTCATAGAACCATGCACTTAGAACTGTTAAAAAATAAAAATCTTATGATGAATATTTTATATAGAATTTATTTTACCAACAACATAGTCTCAGTAATATAATGTGATTTGACTAACAAGTTAAAGAATGTATGTATTATGTTCCATTTATAAAATATTAAAATACATGAAATGAAACAATATATTATGTAGGACTGTATGTAAAGTTTTATACACTGAACGGTGACTATATTTCTTTTTGTCATTTTTCTGACTCTGTTACTACAACATGCTTGCCGATACTTTTCATATAGATTGATAACATTATAGAAAATGCTAGTTTTTCTTTATTTAAGATTATTTTTAGATAGGATCATATTACTTAGTCCTGGCTGGCCTGATAATTAGTTTGACGCTCAGGCTGACCTTGAACTCATGGAAGTCTCCTTGCCTCAGTGCTGGGATTTCAGGCATGTACTAACACACTAAACTCAAAAAGTCAGCTTTGAATCAGAGGATGATTCTGTAATGTATGTAATTCCGTAATGTAATTCTGTATGTACAGCAGGGTCCAATATCACATTTGCTAAAAATATGAACTCTGTAGTCAGACAAAGGTAGCTTCAAATCTTTGTTACTCTGCAGTTCCAGAGACTTGGGATTTACAAAACTCCTCCTTTAATGCAAGTTAAATTCTAGTTGTAAGAAATTAAGTTTTGTGAAGTCTTTTTCTATGGCAAGCTCCTATACCCCAGATTTCTTCTTTATTCATTTTACACACCTGACACGGGAATGTAGTGCGCACTAGTTACAGTTTACAGTGACGACTGCTCCGGGACTGTTGCTAGCAAAGGTCACTTCTGACCTTGCACAGCTTAGCAACTACCCTTGTCTCAGCTCCCACATCTGTGAAAATTGAGGTCAGACAGAAGTGACTCCCTAGGACCCTGTGTTGTCTACCAACTGTTCCTCAACCTCCTTATCAGTTTGCCTTACAGGACCCAGTATTACAATTCTTTGAAGTTAAATTCCATAAACAGATGCAGCTAGAACTCTGTGTCCTTAGAGAACCAGACACAGCACACATTGCTCCAGACTTTATCAGTTGTAGTTACAACTTGAAGTCAGAGATGAGCCTTCTAGAGTTTCAGCGACTGACTCCCTCAGTGACCCCCATTACACATCAGAAAGTGCTGGTGCTAAAGTTGTGTTCAGTGTGCAGAGTGGAGATGGCTGAACATTGCTTGATGTATGCATGTCTCTTTGTGGTCTCTAATTTTGAATATATTTGTTTTTTTCCGTGCTTTAGAACAGTTTTAAGTTGAATAGCAAATGTATCCTCTTTGCTCCTCCCTGAAAATTGAGCATTTCTCCCTTCCATCCTGAAAGCAATTTTTGATAATTATTGGAATGTTGATTCTCTTAAGTTTTTAATTACATGCACACACACACACACACACACACACCGCTTTACATTTTAAAGTCAGAATATTTCATATTTGTGTGCATGCATGTGTGCACAGATATGCATTTGTATGTTAGAGAAGTATGTGTGTATTGGGCTGGGTGAAGGTTCTCATCAGGATTCTAGATAGTTTTGAGAAAAATAACAAGATAATCTTTGTATATATAAACTTTTGCATTTCAAACTACACTCAATTTAACTCTGCTTAAACAGGGATGAAGATCTTTTAAGTTTCCTTATAAACATTTGCTTCTTATATTTTCTCATTATGAATGATTCTTTTACAGTGTTCCTCCTGTTCGTAATAGATTAGCTTGAGCATTAACAGTGACTGTTCTGTGATTCTGGAGTCAGTCATTGCTTTGTCTTTTCGTCTTTAGGTACCTAGTCTTCATTCTATTGGCTAGTCATTATCTAGTGAAAACTCCCGTGTATCCTACCCTGGAACAAATGATGCTAATGTATCAGCAGTATTTACTTTTAATTTGTGAATACATGTATTACTTGACCAAGTAATATTCTATTGACCTGTGGTATTTATCAGATGGCTCAGATTCTTCCAAAATGCTGAGTTTGGGGCATTTCTTCAGAACTCACAATTTGTGGGTTACAGCAACATTCATAATTTGGTTTAAAGACATGAAGCAGAAGGACTAACCTAATAAAGGTTCCTCCCAGCTAAGTGTAAGATCTATAGCCTGTAGAAAAGTTAAATACCAGATACTGTCTCACACTTTCATGGTACTTAATTTTAATAAACCATATTCATTCATGATTACTTGAAGAATTCTATAGTCTTTCCAAAATCACAACTGAAAAATTTACAACAAATTGCTCTTAATTGTTGCCAAGTAATAAAAGTGTCCTGTTAGTTGCTAAAGTGTTTAAATGTTGAAGTGATAGTTGGTAATAACACTTAAACTTGATTTCCCTGATCATTGTTCATGGATCCCCTTGCTTCCATCACCATGGACAAAGCAGAAGTGACTGTTTATAAAATTATATGAAATAGCATTTATCTAGGTTGGGGTTTCAAGCAAAAGCATTGGGGGACACTGAGCTGAATACTGGGGTCTTGAGAATACTGCCTAAATCCTCTTGCCACTAAGCTGTTTTGCCATCCCCTAAAATTAAAAAAAAATTAGTATTCTATATTTTATTTGCTTGACATTTCTTTACATCTTAGTTCATTTTGTTATGAAGTTTGCTGATTAGCCTAATGAATAATAAACTATAAAATCAGAACACAATATATTATATGTTAGATGATTCTACAAAAAAAAAAAAGCAAAACCATGTTGTTACTGGGATAACTAATTTGTGTGTTGTTTCTGGAAATGTAGTATCAGTGAAGTCTCTGTGTTGAAAGTTACAGAAACTCAGATTTTTAAGTAAGTCAGCCTTAAGGCTCTGTAACCAAGAAGCACTAAAAGTCTTATAGAAACCTTCATGAGCACCTGAGAGTTTTCCTAAGAATGAGCCTTACATCATTGTACATGTGGAAACCCTTCCCTATATGTAAGTATTTTACCTACATGTTTTTTGAACAACTTATTTCTAAAATTTTATTCCTTAGTCTCCTAGCACAGACATTTCCATACTAAAAAGAATTTATTGATGAATATGTACTGGAATTTGAAAATCTATTATAAGTTAAATCTTGTTACTCTTCTCATGGAACAAAAATATTTTACATAATGTTGCTCCTGTCTCTCCACACATGGATATGAATATGCCAGTTTATATCTTGAAAGTTGTGTGTGTGTGTATCTATATCTATATATCTTTTAGTGCATGTTAGACTTTTTGTAGATTGCTTTTTGTGATTTGATGCTTGTTACCATATCTAATGTTTTTGCAATTAGAAGGAAAAAAAAAAAGGAACCCTGAGTCTGTACAATACAAAGCGATTGATGCACAGTTATGTATGATGCTTTCTGAGATACAGAGGAAAGTCTTTGTAAATAGCACTGCCTCTTTGAGGTGACGGATGCATTGATCTAGCTTTCCCATAAAGTCTCAAGCTCATGACCAAAACCATGTACTTGCTATTGAAAGGGCAAGTTCCCTTTCAGGGATTAGGTGGATCTGTCAAACCAGTGGATGGTTCTGTAACCTGCGTGTGTAACGTTCACTATACTTCTTATCCATGCTGTCTAAGCTTTCCCTAGTTCACATGCTCCAGAGAACTAAGGTGCCTTGAAAGTGGCTGAGATTTTTAAACAGGTTTCAACATACGACAGCCAACACTGGGTCTTAAGGGAACTCAAGCAAAAACTCTGGTGTAGGACATTACTTTTATACCTGAGTGCAATTATGCTCTATTTGTGTTCTGTCTAATACTAAATATTTGGGTGAACAGTGACTGTTTTTGATATAAATGAAGACTCTCCAAGTAGGCGTTCTAATCCCTTTTGGAATCCTTTCACATTTCCCATTGTATTCTTGAATTATACAACTTCTAAACTCTCTTCCCTTATATGGGATTCAAATGTAGCTTACTAGATCTCGTTTACAACAAATGATAGTAATTTAATGCACTATTCACTCACTAATTGGCCCATCAGATGTTACTGGAACATTTACAGCGAGCCTTACAGTGTTCTAGCAGCGTCAGCAGTGAGAGTCTGTGCAGAGGTTAAAGTTTTATGTGATATTTGCATCCTATTTTGTCACATTTGTCTAGTTCTGTAGTATTTGATGGTTGTTTGAGAATAATACAGGCGCAATTTGAAGTTGGTCTAAATGGGGGAATTAATCTGATAACTTTTTGGAGAAAAATTACATAGTTTGGGTGCATGAAATGGTAATTTGTTTTAATTATAGGGCTTTCTTTTAAAGGTAACTCTTTGGAGGTATTAATTTTAATTAGCTCCAATCACTGCTTTTGAGTCACTGACCCCATGAAAATCTGGTGAAAGCTTCCCTATCTATGCAGAAGCATAGATACAGTCACACATTGCCTGACTTCCAGAGCAGAGAGGCTTTGAGTAGCTATTATTCTAAGTATAGATATCCTTTTCTTTAAATTGTTATAAAATTCAGCACAAACCAATGAGTTTTCAGGGTATCTTGGTTTTACTTGATTTACTTTGTCCTAATATGAGGCAAAGGTGTTTGAGTAGAAAAACTACATATACTTAATTACTAGTTTTAACTACCATATTGACGCATTTAATTGTTCATACTTCTAATAATGCTCTCCAATTCAATTGTATGTATTTCAATTATAAATTTCAAGAATAAAATGCAGGGTCCTCTGAAATCACGGCATTCTATTTCAGCATTGGCTGAGTATGGTCTGGAGAGTGATTCTGGCTTTGTACGGTGCAGTATTTGAGAAGGAGAAGGTAGAGCGTGTAATGCCTACAGGATCTGTCATCCGGCCATTTGTAGAAGAACACTGGTTTTTCTTTCCTCTTCCCTAAGTGTGGGAAATGTTTGTTGAGTGCTTCCTGTGCTGACCCATGTGGCATTCTGCTTTGCTTTTGTCTACTTCATAACCTGACACATATGCTTTTCTTCCTTAAATATAAGTATGTACTAGAACCCTTCATACTACTTGACCACAAAGTATAAAGCGTTGCTTCAGATTTGCGAAAATGTTTTATACCTTGAATAAATGAGGTTGGCAGCCGATAAGAAAGCTTGGTGGTGCCCTGGAATGAAAAAATAAAACATTTGAAGATGCCATATTTTTGTGTAAATGTAAAAAGAAATCAACAAAAGGCAGAAGGAAACAAGCAAAACCCCTTTAATCCACACACCTATTTTTAGCTGCCTAAATCCGTAAGCAGCTCCCCCCAGTAATCCGTGTGGTCATGTTTTCCTTTTACTCCTTTGTACCTGTCGGTTTCAATTTTACAAGTTAGGCAAGCAGTTCCATTTCCATGACTGCTGCCCTTCCCCTACTGCTTTGTAAGACATGGGCAAATGGAGGGATGAAAGGTCGGAGCCTGCACATACCTGCCCCTGAAGGAGTGAAGCCCGAAGCTCTAATTTTAGCCTTCCTTTTGGGAGCTCGGAGTGGTCACTAACAGGAATTGTTTGGAAGTAAGTAAACAACATGCTGTACCATATGAGTCATTGTAAAAGAACAGAGGCATGATTTTCATGCGCTGGTAAATGGAAAACAAGACACCTCTCACAAACAACATCAGATTTGAATTATCAGTGAAAAATGCTGAAGTTAGCGATCTTTGAACTCAAGGCTAAAAATACAGTCCAGCAGATTCAGAGTTGATGTTTGAGAAACAAGAAAGCTTTTGAAGTTCACAGACTAGAGTGCAATTCTCCTCCTGTATTCATGCATTAAATGCTTGGCCCAGAGGCAGTAACACTTGATGGGGTAGGTGTTGCCTTGTTGGGGGAGTATGTCACTGTTGAGGTGGGCTTTGAGGTCTCATGTCTATGCTCAAGCCAGGCCCACTGTGGAAGCCAGTCTCTTCCTGGCTGCCTTTGGCTCAAGATGTAGACCTCTCTGCTCCTTCTCCAGCACCGTGACTGCCTGCATGCTGCCATGTTCCCTGCTAGAAGGCCAATGGACTAAACCTCTTCAACTCACTTGTAGACACCCTCGGTTAAACATTATCCTTTATAACGGTCACTGTGGTCATGGCAATGATCACAGAAGTAAAATCCTAAGATAGAAGTTGGTACCAATATGGTGGGGTATTGCTGTGCCAAATCTGACTATGTTTTAGGGAAGATTATAAAGACTTTGGAACTTTCCGGTAGAAAAGCCATTGAGTGTTGAAACTTAGGGATGTTCTGTAGGAACTTGGAAGAAAAGAATGTTAAGAGTAGAGCAGAGAGGGAGACCTGCCTTGTGCAGTTTCAGAGGGAAGATTAAACACTCTATCGGGGCCATTTGCTATTTTGAATTCTGGTTAGCTGGGGCCACAGAATCAGCTGTGATTAGCAAGATACCTGAACTACTGAAGTGAGACCTTTCTGTTACTGGGACACTTGATTTTGGTTAGCTAGAGCCAAGAAATTAACAGTGATTAAGAAGGACCAGCATCACTGAGGCGAAATCTCCTAGAAAATGTTATCTGAGAGAGCGAAGAAGCTATGTTCTGGAGGCAGCTAAGTTGTACCTTGTGCTGGCAGCCGGACTTGGAAATGTGTAAGAGTCACCAGGTGATATTGGTTTTGAAGGCATGAAGGGGTCTTGGAGAGCAGCTGAATCTTTTCATTGTGAGAGGCCAGGAGAAGCCATTGGTGAAAGTGCAGCCTCAGTTGAAGGCCAAGGGAGTACTGAGGGGTCATGAAGAGAAGTTGAGGCTTGGCACCATGAAGAAAGCCTACGCAAGTCTATTGGTGAAAGTGTACCCAGTTACAATGGAAGACCCCAGCTTGTTGGTGATGCCAGTGTGGTCGCAAGAACAGCAGCAGCAGTGGCTTGAAACCAGCGGGAGCCTAGAAGCCAAGCTGCCCGTGCTGCAGAGGAGAGAGCTGAAGAAGTGATTCAGCTCCTTTGGAGGGGTTCAGAAGATTGTGAGTGCATCCTGGACATTGGATGGTTGGAGTTTGACTTTGACTTGACCGTGACTGTGTCCTGTTTTTTACCCCTTGAAGAAAGTATTTTACTGGAACCCACATTTGAGAGTCTTTGAATTTTAAAAGATGGAATTTTAAGACATTGGTTGTTTTAAAGGGACTGAAATTTTAATGTGTTTGAGTCTGTAAAGGCTGTGGGACTTTTAAAGTTATTTATGTTTTAAATGTGAGATCTTGGGGATGAGTAAGAAAGGAACGATTGTGGTTTAATAGTGATGCTTGTGTGTCAAGTTGACAAGGGGTCAGTTATACTGTTTGGTTTTGTGTGTCAACTGGACACAAGCTGGAGTTATCTGAGAGAACGAAGCCCCAGTTGAGGAAATGCCTCCATGAGATTCAGCTCTGAGGCATTTTCTCAATTAGCGATCAGTGGGGAAGGGCCCAGCCCATTGTGCGTAGGCCTCTCCCTGGGCCATTGGTTCTGGGTTCCAGAAAAAAGCAAGCTGTGTGAAGCAAGGCAGTAAGCATCATAGTCCATGGCCTCTGCATCAGCTCCTGCCTCTGGGATCCTGCCCTTTGTGACTTCCTGCCCTGACTTCCTCTGGCGATGAACACTGAAAGTGTAAGCCGAAGAAACCATGTCCTCCCCATCTTGCTGTTGCACCAACTTGGCATTTTATGTCTTATTCACGCCACTGCTCACATGAGCCATTGATTTTAGTTCACCTTGGCCTTGTATGGTTTTGAAAAAATGAACTTATAAACCTATGCTAAATGAATAAAAGAATTGGGTTTTAATCCAGATGGTCCTTATTTCCAAAGCCTCTAACATACGGTAACTGGTTAGTGTATGTAGTTATTGCCCCTGAAGTTTATTATATTGTTTATTGCATGTAAAATCACTGGCCTATCTATTGAAAGTATTTGTTCAAGGAATAGGATGTTTCCTGATGTGATAAGCTAGAACCATTTGACTACTCTATGTGTAGAAGTTTTCTTCTGTCTGCCTAGATTTAGTTGTTATATACTCTGTGGTTTTCTTTTTTTCTTTTCTTTTTTTTAAGCTACAAACTACATCCTATGCAAATGACCTTCTAGCTTTCATAATTTTTGTTTATTCTTCTCTTACACACTACACCCCAACCACAGTTTCTCCTCCCACCATCCTCCTAGTCCCCCTGACACACACCCTCCCTCTCACTAGATACACATCGCCTCTGCTTCCCCTCAGGAAGGAGCAGGCCTTCCGGGGATGTCAATGGAGCGCAGCTTAGCAAGTTCAGTAAGACTGGGCTCAAACCTCATAGCAAGGCTCAATGAGCTCTCATACTCTCAATAAAACAAAAATAGTCGTAATAATTTAGTTTTTAAAGCCTTTATGTCTTGATGATTTTTGTCTAAATTTGCCTTTCTTCCCTTTCCGAGACTCCTTATTCTGATAATCACTAATGTGAATGTGAAATTCATTACTGATATTTAGAAAAATTCAAGTAAATTTGGACAGCTTACATGACCCCCTTAATATTCCCTTTGAAGAATTCTATTAGTGTCCTTCATCATAACTAGAGATGCAAACCCTTGAATTTAAAATACTACGTCACACAAAGAAATCATTTTCAGGTAATCTGACACTGCAGAGAGAGCACCAGTGCAGACGTCAGGCCTAGGTTAGCCGCCATCTTTGCTAATGTCTTATTGTATAGGAAGTCTCTGTCTGCCTACTCTCTCTTCTGTGAAACGAGGAAGTAATAGTCTGCATAATTGGATGAAGATTAAATGAGGAAGTGCATAACCCCTTTAGCACAGTGACTCCAGCACAGTGGGAATCCCAGATGCCAGCTGTTGCTATGTCACTGTCACTGCTATAGTCCCTGGTAAGCGTCGTCCCTTGTATTGGGGTGCTCACTGAATGAACAAGCAGGAAAGAAAAACCTGACCTGAAATGCTTAAATCCTGTTAAATAATTGAGTCTGGTGGACAGTTTCACGTAAGCCAGAATGAATGCAGCAACGTCAGCCCTTTCTGGGAGATTCACATCCCCTTGGTCACTGTGTTTCGTAGCTACAGCCAGTGCCTGTTCAGCCTCTGTGTGCTTAAACTCCTGCTGGTTAGTGTCTCAGGCTCCAGGCTATGACATGAGTTGAGACCTTCTCTCTCTCGGCCCTGTATGTCAGGAGCCTGTGTGTAGCCGTCATCTCTGGGCATGTCAGTCTGGGCCCTATGCTGTTGATGCCTCTGCATATTTTTCTGCCCACCTGGCTTAATCGTCTACATCCCTCACCCTGGAGAAGGTGAATGTAGCTGTTCCATTGTCACCATCCTTCTGAGTAGCCTTTGCCAATGTGTACACATCTCAGAGTTTTACTGGAAAAGATAGACTGTGGTTATAGGTCTTAATGATATATGTGAGCATAAGTAATATTTGGTGTGCCCTGATATTTTCCTGGATTTTAGCACCAACCTGTGTAGTTTTAGTTTCTTGGTAGTACTGTTCTTTAACATAATGTTTCTTGAATTATAAATTTCATATCTCTGCTTTTGCAAATTTGAGTGACTGAGTGACTTAAAAAACTGGCTGTGTGAGTTGGGGAGATGGCTTAACAAGTAAGAATTCTGTCCTTCTTCCAGAGGACCCGGGTCTGATTCCTAGCACTCATATACGAGCACACAACTATCTGTAAGTCCAGCAGATCTGATACCTTCTGTTGGCCTTCAGAGGTACCAGATACACATATGGTGCATAGACATGCATGCAGACAAAACAGCCGTACATATTTTAATATAAAAAATGATCTTAATATCTAAAACTTGATTTCTACCTAATAGCACTGGGCTGATTTCTTGCCATGATTAGTACAGGCCAACCTGATTGTTATCATGCTACCATTTATTGTACACTGATTTGATTCTTAGTATGCCCTTGCCATTGAGGATACAGAGTCTCACAGATGCACAGTTCTGTACAGATCCGTGCCTCATGAAAATGTATAAGTCTGTATTGGATCACTTTTCAGTGGTCGTTCTAGGTGAGCAAGGTTTAAAAAAGATTTGTGTCTAATCTTGAAGTTTTTTTCTTATTTAGTTTAGTAAAAACTCAGAAAGGATCTCTTTTTCTTTGATTAGTTTTGTACCATGTATATAAACTGTATAAATTCATAAATGCAGACTTCTGTGTTTGTTTTTATTGTTTTTCTATGGTGTCAGGACTGATAACTTTGCAGAATGAGTGGTTATTTAACAAGAGCATGGAGGGAGGGAAAAGAAGGGAAGTGATGTTATTATAGTTTAAAGTTATATTAAAAATTAAAATAATTGGAGGGCTGAGACATGTGAATCAGTGATCCCTAAGTGGTGTACTGAATGCTGTTTCTTGAATAGATTTCTGGATAATTATAGAGAAAAGCTATTTGGTACTAG
Source organism: Rattus rattus (assembly GCF_011064425.1). Taxonomy (NCBI): domain Eukaryota; kingdom Metazoa; phylum Chordata; class Mammalia; order Rodentia; family Muridae; genus Rattus; species Rattus rattus. Next base: position 104,314,963 of record NC_046160.1, on the reverse strand, counting down.
GGATTTATAATTTTCTGAAGAAATTACATTATATTTGAATTTTAAAGGGTAAGTAATAATTATCCAGCTCAAAAAGGCATTGAGAAGAGAGTTGAGCACTGTGCAGTCTGCCAGTGTGCAGCCCTCCTGGAAGGACAGGCTTGTATGTGGCACAAGGAGGGCTGCTGAGCTTACGTTAGGCCCGCTGTATTCTGGATCCAGATCTCCAGAGACCTTGGACAGTAGTCTGAAGAGTTTAAGGGAGATACCGAATAAAGGATAAATGGTGTTTGAACATTATTAGTCAGATCAAGAATGATTCTTTGTCTCTTGTATAAAAATGTGTGTTAAGAGCAGAAAATATTAAAACTTGTTTCATTTGTATAAAAATTAAAATTTCACAAAAAACATTTCTATTATCTTTATAAGAGATCAAGTATTTCTAAACTGTAATTTTTGTTACAAATAAGGCTTTTTCCTTTTATTGAAATAGCTTCTTATATAATATACAATATAACAAATACAGTTTCTCCTCCCTCTACTACACCCAGTTCCTCCCCACCTCCCCTTCCATCCAGATCCACTTCCTTTTTTATCTCTCATTAGAAAAGAAACAGACTTCTATGGTCTTATACTATACCATACCATACCATACCATACCATACCATACCATACCATACCAACATAAGATGGACTAACAAAAGCCATCCCATGAAAGGTGGACAACACAAAGCAACAAAAGGAAAAGAGCGAAAGGGCAGTAAGTCCTAACCAGAGATTCACTTGGTTACACCTCCCGGAGTCCCATAAAGCCATAGTACTAATATAGCTCCCTGTGGGCCCTGTGCTTGCTGCTACAGCCTCTGTGAGTTCATATGAACTGCGCTCATACTGATTTACAGGGCCTTGTACCCCTGCTCCTCCATCCCCTGTGGCTCTTATATTCTTGCTGCCTCCTCTTCCACAGGGTTCTCTGAGCTCTGAGGGAAGGGCCTCGATGGAGACTTCTAGTTAGGGCTGTGTATACCAAGGTCTCTCTCCCTTTTGTGTAATGCCTGGCTGTGGGTCTCTATATTTGTTCCCATCCACTGAAGGAGGAAGCTTCTCATGATGTCTGAATGAGTCACCGATCTAGGAATATAGCGGAATAGCATTAGGCGTCATTTTATCACTACTTAGTTTATTTATTTTAGTTTATTTTTTTCTTTAAAGCTGAGTAGTATTTGGTTTAATCCTAGGTCTCTGGACTACCTAGTCTTATTCCCAAGTAGTATCAGGTATGCAGTCATCCAACATCCCACCTCATGAAGCGGACTTTAAGTCAGATCAGCCACTGCTTGATCACTTCCCAAGGCTTTGTGTCAGCACTGTCTCAGCATACATTGCAGCCAAGACAATATTGTAGATCACAGGGTTCCTGGCTGGATTTGTGTTTCACTTCTCGTAGCTTGAAAAATACTGTCCCATACCAAAGACACTAGAATGTAGGCGCAAAGGTTCTATTTAAATCCCAGACAGACACCTCCATGTTGAGCGTGCTGTGTGGGGGTTGTCTTCTGCAGTGGGGCCTTGCTCTCAGTCTGTGAAGGGCAGCCAGTTTTCTTAGCAATAGCCTAGGTTGTTTGGGGATTTCCGTGGGACCTCTTTGACCATAAGGATGCTTCTAAAGCAATCTGTGGAGTGAAACGGAGAACAGGAGGGTTCTTGAAAGCAGTTACACTTAGCAGAATGTGGAGTGGAGGCTCTGTAAGGAAGTGCCCCAGTGATCCCAGACTGGGACGTATCCACTGCTGAGCAACAGTAATGATAACATAATGATTAAAACAATGAACTATATTATTTCTAAGTCATTTTGTCATTGAAAGACATTCTTTTTTTCTTTTGTCAGTCACTTTAATATTTTTCTTGTATCTTCAATATTTTGTTCATTCATTTTTACAGTTTTTTATACATAAGTTTTTCTTTGTATCATTTTGAAATCTAGTCTTGTTAAATATGAGAGAGGTGATTTTATAATGAAAAATTATGGATAACACATCTTCTATAATTATTATTCAGTGCAGTTATCTCTATGTAAGCCATGACTCCATGACGACTGCATGTAATGGTTATATGTGTGGCTGTTTGATCACAGCTTGTTCCTTGAGGGATGTGAAATATTTCCTTTCAGATGTAATTGGACCCGCCGGGCTCTCCTGGTGGACCCAGGTGAACTCAGTGCTATCGGCTCAATTCAGAGTGTGTTCGCACATAGAATATTACCAATATTCTTAAGATATCTGACCTCTACTATGTTCACATTTCTTCAGATTACTTTTGATGATTAAGGTATTTTATTCTAACAAAGATATAATTGCCAAGATAAAATGTCATTAAATAATTCCGACTTTCAGAGAATGTCATCATCCTTTCGTGTGATAGTGCTTTGCACAACTGCGGATCAAATCCAGGGACTGCTTGATAAGTGTTGAGCCCCTAAGCCGGACATCCAGACCTAGTTGGTTTTTAAATCTGATACTATTGTTCAAAATTGAATGACACATCTGGGCAAATAAGATTATAATGTTCTGTTTTATTAAGAACTAATGGTATTTTTCTAGGTTTCATACTGTTTAAGAGCAGGGTATTGATCCAAGTGATAAGTTCCTTCATTTCCCAAGCCTTCTATTTCTGATCTTCTTATTTAAAAATCATTTCAGTCTTTAATTGCTTGCATATATTCATGCGTGTGCATCTACACACACACACACACACACACACACACACACAAAGAGGTCTAGTTTGTTTTACCCTTACTCATTTTTTCATCATTTTCTAGATTTTCATATTTTTGAGATTGTAAATGTTTCATCATTTAAATACAAATGATAATAAAAAACTGATATGATCCACGAACTTTTGAGAACAGATCTTGTCCTCCACATGTGTGGAGGCTCTCCTGGCTTTCCCTCCACACACGCACAGGCTGTAGCCATGCACGTGCTTCCCTTTGCAGCATCCTGGCCATACAGGCAGCCGCTTGTTGCTTACACTCTTAAGAACAATACTTACTGGCATTATTTTCATTTATAATGTTTACTTTTCTTTTGTATCTTAATTTTGTGGTATACTTGGGGCTAAATAATCATAAACTAAGGAATTTAGCTCTTTTTTTCTGAAATTGGATTGTTCCTATATTCTTCTTCAAGTTTGTTAGATTTTCAGTTGATTTATATGACCACAGTATACAATGCACACATAATTTTTATAACAAATTAAAATTTATAGTAACAATATTCATCATAGGTAAAACAAATCATTAAGTCTGTCATGATTACATGGTGTTGCCTTATTTTCTTCAATAAACCAGGGCTGTGTAATGACTTTACTATTTTCTTTTTATTTCCTGAGTGTTAATTAAAACTTGTTATAATAATTTAATAACGGAAGTGAAATTTCCTAATCTGTATGCCTTGGCAACTCTGTAGAATCTAAACTTCAGTCATTGATTGGAAACTAATAAGGAACATTGGAGGATATCTTGAAGATTCAACTTTTATCCTTAGTCTTGCCAATCAGTTCACACCATCTTCCCCTGTATGCTTCCACAATTCACTTAGTTTATATGAGCAAATAATATTTTCCTCATTTCTTTTGCTTTCTTAGAAACTGATGTGCTCACTGTGTAAATATTGTCTTCCTTTCGTCTCATACCTCTTTGAGATTTTTATATATCACTAATGTTTGGTTATTGGTTTTATCATTGATGAGGAAGACCCATAATATGAATATACTCTAATTTATTTAATGTTGCTCTATTGATATTGATTTCTCTCAATTTTTATTGTAATCAGCAGTGATTAACAGCATAAAGGCATTAATACAAGTAAAGTAGTTACTAAATGAATTTCCAGAAGTGGAACTGTGAAGTCCCAGGGTAAATGGATAGAGTAGTCAGGTAGAGTTTGCATAATTGTCTTCCTTTGAGTTGTTACTCATTTATCCTTTTCCTCCGAGTGCATGAAAACTGTCTCTACATAAATGATAATGTGTATGTTTTGTCTTACTGATAAAGCATATGTTTTGATCCTTAAATCATGTATGAACACTTAAGCTTCAAGACCATGAATGGTAGCTTCTAGCATTTTGTGCATTCTACACTAAGCATTCTTTCTGTAGGATGTGCACTGCATTAGTTTGCAACTCCTTTATACTTTATACTTTATAGATCTTACAAATCATTTTATTTAATGTTTGTACCTCATTTTTTCTGTTTTTGAAGAATTAAAAAAAAATCTTCATTTTAATGTAAAAATGCTCATTAATTGTAATGATAAATGACTAGAGTTTAGAAGCAATGGCATAGTTTAATTTAAAATAAGTAGAAAAAGATGGACAAATCTGACTGATTTTAAGCTATCTAGAAATTTCTGTGAGGGGAATAAAAGAATAAGGCATATAAAACACAGTATTGTTTATATTGTGTTAAATTGCCAGTAGAGTAAACTCAAAATGAAGCAAACATTTGTCATCTGAAATCTGTACATATCTAACCTCCTAGCACTAGATTAGGGGGAAAGATAATTTCACATACATGCCTCCCACATATGCCTCAACACATGGAGTCACAAGCACACTGAGCTTCAAGCATATTTTGAAAGTGATTGTCCTTTGAGAATTCTGGGAGGTAGGTAGATAAGTATTTAAGTGTTGTCTAATGAAGGTCACCTTTCTCCCTCGCCCCTTTTCTAGTTGTTTAAATATTAACTTGGCCCACGTACATGTACAAAAACAAAAGGGCAAGAAAGAAAGGGAGAAAACCAAGAAAAGAAAGAAACCCATATGTGCCCTCTTTTGGTCCAAAAAACTGTGACTCTTCAGGTATTTCCATCTCACTGATTTTTCCAGAGAAACTGATTTCTCTCAGAGATGGAGTGCTGTGCTATTTTTGCTGCTATTTACATTGAGGTTAGCTTTGCTGGTTAGAGCACACTGGTGATGACACCAGTGACATGGGTTTATTTCCATGTGGTTCCATTAACTTTTTTCCACTGCCGCAGACAGCTCCCATAATTATGTCTGAAATGTGTTCCTGGCCTAGGGGAGACTTTATGAAGCCTGGTGCAAATCTACCATCATGCAGGGAAAATATGCACCCAGATGCCCATCCAACTGATGGGAGGTTAGGTTAGGCAGTAGAGGACTGTCTTAATAGAATCCCCAAACATACATCTTTACAATATGAAATCCCTATTATTTTTGTTGTGAAGTTCAAGACACATGACTTAATGTGTTGGTGTTAGGAGATTCAAAGTCGGTTTCAGGCTCAGTTTATAGGCAAATCTTAAAATATTAAGCAAGGTTACCTTACAATGAAGTGAGTCATGCTCAGACCTTCCCAATTACATAATATTTACTTATCCAAATGCTTTACTGAGTTTAAAATATCTGTTTTATATTTGAAATTACATGTGACAAGTATTTAATTATGTAACTTATTGAAAATGCAATTTGTACTGCAGAAATGTAAAACTTTAGTGGTGTAGCATCTTAACATGTGTTGCCAGTATTTGCGAATCATGGTTGAGAGTCGATGAAATCTCAAAAAAAGGAGTATATTTGAAATGTTAACATAAAATTTAATCTGCATCTGTACAGTTGATATTCATACTTACTGATTTCCAGACATTCTCTTGAGAAAATGCAAGGATATCCCTGACATTTCCCAAGGTGTTTTCAAATGAGAGAAGGGAACCAAATAAGTAAGGAAAAAATATATAGTTCTGTTGTAAAATAGTGTAAAAATGCAGGGTTAAAGCAAGAAACAAGATACTGACTGCAAACAACTGAAGAACAGCTTGCTTTTCTGGGTAAACTTTGAGAATTAAAGTTAGATGCCATTTTCCATTGTAGTATAATGGACCGGGTACTTTATTAACAGCCTAAATTTGCTGTTTCACAGTTACAGACATTGAGAATTTTAAAGATGAAACTACTTTTATCCTTTCTGTATGACAAGTCAGGTGTCTGCTTCTCAGAACTTCCTCTGTGGAGGCCGGTGTACCACTGTGTCCCCATATGTTTTGAGAAGGGGAACGAAAGCCAAAGTGACCTAGCTTGTTCCTTTTAACATCTTTATAATGTTACTTTATAATGCTTTATAATGCTCATCAGGAACAGTCCACCTTCCTTATGCATTCACAACCTAAAGCCCCCAGCTTGTAACATCATCGTATTGGGATTTTAATTTGATGAGTAAATTTGGAAAGACATGTGCGTTCAGATGACTCAGGGGAAACAAGACAGAAGTCTTGGATTGAAGTCAGTGGAGTACAGTACTCTTCAACTGTAAGTGTTGTTTGAAGAATAGAGAGTGGAGAAGGGGATAGTGGTTAATTAAACTGCATCCATAAAGACCTGTAAAAACATTGTGTTCCGAGTAATAGTCATACAGGGAAAGCCATTGCAAATGGTAAGGGTGAAATGTTGTTTGTGTTCTGTGAAGTTTAATTTCCATGAACAGCCAGGATAGAAATGGAGTCCTAAGTTCAGCATGTATTTAATGATGAATACCAGGAGCCTAGCACTGCTCTAGGGGTCCGCGTATGCAATGACTCAAAGCACCGAATCAGTGACACCTTGGTGCTCGCATGGATAATGCTTCCTGTTTCTGCAAAGAGTATAAAAAGGTTAAAGTGTTGCATTATGGGAAGTGATGGGTGTGTGTGATATCTTAGAAGATCTCTCTAGCTCAAAGCAGATCATCCTGATTGAGTAAGAACTCAATTCCATAGATGGCGCTCTAGGCAGAAGTAGTCTTGGCAAATCTCCAGCCTGGTGTTATTGGTAGGTTCCTAGAACTGCAGGCCAACCATGGTACTGGAGCTGAGATGACAAGCGAAGTTATCTTAGGCGTGTGTCAGAGACAGGGAGGGTTCTGCAGAAAGGATGGGTGAGTATATGTAGATAGCATCCGAAGTGAGATTTACTCTAGGAGGGGAAAGCTGTAAACAGAAGTGTTCAAAGTTGGCCTGTTCTCCACTTCCTGGTCCAGGACAGTGGAGAAGCAGCTGCGATTCCATTATCCACAGGCCCTGCCTGAACCTGACATTGTGGACCCAGACGCTCTTAATCCTGCTTACTAAACACTCGAAAACTATGCCAAAGAGGCCCGGATTGCAGAAAGTCTATCCTTGGGAATTGTATTAGTCAGGGTTCTTTAAAGAACAGAATTGATAGAATGTATATGTCTATGTGTGTGTGTATACATATATGTGTATATGTATATATATTTGATATACAAATATATTTCAAAATGCATGTGTATTTAAAGGAGCTTTACTAGACTGGATTGCAGGATGTAGTCTGGATAGTCCAGCAATGGCTATCATACTGGAGAGGCTGAGAATATAGCACTTGCTAAGCCCATGAGCCTGGCTGTCTTGGCAGTCACTGTCTAGAGCTGGAGGCTTGGGAGATGCCCGGAGCGCAGCTTGTCCTTAGTCTACACTGGAGAAACTGAGTTGGATTTCAGTGAAAGAATGCCACGGAATGCTACAAGATCATGGCCGTGGATGCACATGCCAGTGAGTGTGAAAGCTAGCCGGCAAAAGCAAAGCCTCCTCCTTCTCTTTCTTTCATCAGTGCTGCCACCAGAAGGTTCTGCCTACATTCACAGCGCGTCTCCCTGCTTCAGATAATCTGATCGTGAACGTCCCTCACAGGAGTGCGCAGGGGCTTTTACTTTGGTTAATTCTAGATCTACTTAAGTTGAAATTATGATTATCTACCATAAAAGTTAAACAGCTCTCGGGTTCACAAAGAATTTTTCTTTTTTGGGTTTTCTGTTTGTTTTTTTGGACGCAGCTAAAGTATACAGTCTAGCTTGGTGTAATTGGGCAGCTTCAATTTACCCTCGAAAGATTGGGCTGGACTTTTAGATTTGACCAACGCCGATGATTCTGCTAGGAGCTGGTCTCATTTCCTTCCCACTCCCCTTGCTGCAGTGTTTGCTGCTGGCTCTCACGGTCTCGCTCCCTCTTCCTCCAGTTGTGTGCTGCTGTTTGTCCTGTTCCTGGTCATAGGTATTATGCACCTTCTGTCTACTCTCCTCACTGTATGCATTTGCTTTAAGATGAACTGCATGTATTTGTCCTTAGATGCGGCTTTTGACGTTGGGAATGTGTATAAAATCCGTGTCTATGTGCATACCGGGCAGAGTAAGGGCCTAGGGGCCGTGCTGGGAGGGAAGAGTGCCGGAACTCCGTTTGATCAGGGAAGTTCTTTCTGATGAGATGCTGTTTTGATTAGATGTGTGCTTGTTATCCCCATGTTACAACAAAGCAGCGCCAGGCTCCTCCTGCCTCTACATGTTTCTATAGAAAAGTGCGGGCAAAGAGGTCATTGCTTGAGAGCAGACCCTCTGCCGTGTGTTCTAAACTCATAGACCTACTTAAACCCCAAGGATTAGCCTCATAGAACAGTACATTTTGTTTTCCAAACAAAGACAGCATTTTCTACTTTAGGGAATCTGAACGCTGAGCAGTTTTCCTTCCTTTCCCTGTTTTATAAGCCTCGGCCCTGTCTACCTTGTCAGTTATGATTATATGTACTGTTCCCAGCTAACACAAGTAAGAGGAGCAGCTGGTGGAGGGGGGGTTGGAAAGAGACTTCTAGAAGTATCCTGGTAACATGTAATTGTTTCAATCAGTGTGCTGGTGGAGTTTACAGAGCCTGGCCTCTTTGTACCAACAAGGCATCCCCACTCTAAGGTGGGTCAATCTGGGCTTATTTAGTTATGTATTATTCATCTATATTTATTGATATCCCATTCACTCAAAATTGTGTAGGGACAGAAGAAAAAAAAAGGCAAAATGCCTCAGTTACTACTTAATAATCAACCCCAGCAGCGAAGGAAAAGTTAATTAAAATCTATGAAAATGAAACAAGTAACCTTTTAAGATAGGCGGTGCAACGTGGCAGTGCTAATGTGACAATTTGTTAATGGACTAGGCAGTTGTAATCAGTATTAAACGTTACTCGGGGCTTCTTTATGTTTATGAAAGCTACTAATTAAAGGAAGCAATGGCCTGTGAGATTATCCAGGCCGACCATTTGCCGTCTGAACAGAGCGGGAACCAAACACTGGCCGGCTCTCTTCTCCTGTTATCTCAAGTTAGCCACTGTCTTGCTAACGTCTGTACTTTAGCTTGCTATTTCTTCAGTCCCTTCTGTGGAAATGGGGGTCACATTTTAAATTCCCACTAATAGTAAGGAGCCGAAACCACCGAAAGCCCAACCTCTCCTCTTCTTAGCCCGGGTTTGGTGTGCTTGACTGCCCTTCACAAGTTCTCTCTGATATCTGGTTTGGGGGAAAGCTGTTCTTTGAAGACCTTCAGAATCTGTTATTGCCTTGACACTGATGTAAAAGAAACAGATCTAACAAATGAAAATTTTCCTGTTATAGAATCCTTTTGTGGGGTGCAACAAAATCTATTTTGTTCTGTTTGCAGCTTCCAAATGAAGTAGTGATTTAATTTGTTTATTGGAATTTGATGGACCTGGGTAAGTTATAGCGGAATCATTGTAATTGTCAGGGAGGAAAAGGGAAGATTTGTGATTATGTAAAGTGTGTTTAGCCTAGCTAGGTGTAAAAGAAAACAGATATTAGGGGTGAATGGGAACAATTTGTCATGTGCTCAATATCTACCTGCCAGCCTAACAATGACAATAATTACGGAGACTAAATGTAGAATCTGTTATGTGTTTTTACAAAGATTTTTGGGAGATGATTGCCATCTATATTCATTCCAAATAATTATTCTTCATACCTACTGAGTAGCTCAGCTAAGAGGATGACAATTAGATACCAAAGTGCAGTGCTCAGCACTCCTGTGCTAGAGGCGTGCACTATAAAACAGTCAATAATAAAACCCCACGAGTTCATTCATAATTATAACATAGTGGACAAGAGACAAGTCCACTGCGGTACCCAACAACACCAGGAGAGCCCCGCTCTCCTCACTTCATTCTGGTTCCTCTGTGCCATATTGCATAGCCTTCCCTGAAGGGGCTTGGTAGCAAAGTGACTGCAGGCCTAGGTACCCCTGGTTTCTGTCACTCTTAATTCAGACCTGGTTGGCTCCTTCCACTTTTTGCCAAAAATAACTATTTGCTGAAATAACTGTGCAAACATTTTGGGATGATTAAAACTTAAAAATACAGAGAAAGTAATAAGGGCACTGATAAGGTATTCTGTACCTTTGATGACAGGTAGTTGTTGTTAAATGACAGTGTGGGTGACTTGCTTTTCCTTTCTCTTCTTCTGATAGTCTCCTCTTTGGGTTCAGGATAGAAGCTACTGGCTTCAGATATTGGAAGGATGTAAGGAATATAGCGGAATGAAGCAGAGTCGATGTTTTGTATTTTCTCCTTCTTGACCTCTGTGAACACTTTTTTGATAGTTTGTTTTTATTATGAACTTAAAATTCCATTGGTTGCTGGTTTATCTTGGGGTAGACTACTTCCCTTATGTTGGATCTTACAACAAAGATCTAACAACTCTTAATTAAATAGTATTCAGAATGAAGACTTGTAAATATTACAAAAAATGTGAGTCTATTGATATGTAAGGAAGATATAAGAACAAACTGTACTAGAGTAATGGCGAGATTGAAGTAAAAGCAAGATGATCCAAGAACACAGGTGTCTGAGTGGAGTTTGAGCATGAGCTGTGTTGTGGATTGGATCTGAAGTGTCTCCAGAGGCTGGAGGTTGATTCAGGGAAACTTGCAAGACGTGTGTCCAGTCCAATGGGATTAAACTACTTGAGCAGATCCTTAAGGAGACATTGAGACAAGGATCCCTTACTTGATTGGCTTCTCTCCCACCAAGGTGAACAGCTTTGCTCTGGCACAAACGCCCTTCCCTGATGGGCTTCTCAGGTACAGACCTCAAACACTGAGTCCACCTGATGATGAAAAGAAATTTCATAAACCACAAACTGAAATAAACCTTCTCTCTTTCAAATTTTATTTTTTCTGTTGTTCTGTCACAATGTGGCTTTAAAAGCTAACAGAGGGTATTTGCTTTGAGCTGATACTGCAGATGTTACAAGGAGATACTTCAAGAAAGATGATAATGTTTTTATTGGATACTTTTACTTATATTTCAAATGTTATTCCCTTTCTCAGTTTCCCAACAGTAGGCCCCCTATCCCATCCCTCCCCTTCCTCTATAAGAGTGTTCCCCTCCTCAACCACCCCTTTTCTGCCTTCCCACTCTGACATTCCCCTACACCGGGGGCCTCAAGCCTTGGAAGGACCAAGGGTTTCTCCTCCCATTGGTGCCCAAGAAGGCCATCCTCTGCTATATATGCAGCTGGAGCCATGGGTCTGTCCATGTGTAGCCTTTGGGTAGTGGTTTAGTCCCTGGGAGCTCTGGTTGGTTGGTATTGTTGTTCTTGTAGGATTGCAAGTCCCTTCAGCTCCTTCAATCCTTTCTCTAATTCCTCCATTGGGGACCCCATTCTCAGCTCAATAGTTTGCTGCTAGCATTCGCCTCTGTATTTGTCACACTTTGGTTGAGCCTCAAAGGAGATGGTTATATCAGGCTCCTGTCAACATGCACTTCTTAGCTTTATTAATATTATCTAGTTTTGGTGGCTGCATATATATTGGTTGGATCCCCAGTTGGGACAGGCTCTGAATGGCCAGTCCTTCAGTCTCTGCTCCGATTTTTGTCTCCATATCTCCTCCTATGAATATTTTTGTTCCCTCTTTTAAGAAAGACTGGAGCATCCACAATTTGGTCGTCCTTGAACTTCATTTCATCCGTGGATTGTATCTTCTGTGATTGGGTTACTTCACTCAGGATGATATTTTCTAGTTCCATCCATTTGCCTAAGAATTTCATAAAGTCATTGTTTTTGATAGCTGAGTAGTACTCCATTGTGTAGATGTACCACATTTTCTGTATCCATTCCTCTGTTGAAGGGCATCTGGGTTTTTTCCAGCTTCTGGCTATTATAAATAAGGCTGCTATGAACATAGTGGAGCCTGTATCTTTCTTGTATGTTAGAAAATCATTTGGGTACATGCCCAGGAGTGGTATAGCTGGGTCCTCAGACAGTTCAATGTCCAATTTTCTGAGGAACCTCCAGACTGATTTCCAGGGTGGCTGTACCAGCTTGCAATCCAACCAACAATGGAGGAGTGTTCCTCTTTCTCCACATCCTCGCCAGCATCTGCTATCACCATAGTTTTTGATCTTAGCCATTCTGGCTGGTGTGAGGTGGAATCTCAGGGTGGTTTTGATTTGCATTTCCCTTATGACTAAAGATGTTGAGCATTTCTTTGGAACTTCTCAGCCATTTGATATTCCTCAGCTGAGAATTCTTTGTTTACCTCTGAACCCCACTTTTTAATTGGGTTATTTGGATCTCTGGAGTCTTAACTTCTTGAGTTCTTTGTATATTTTAGATATTAGCCCTCTATCAGATGTAGGATTGGTGAAGATCTCCCAATCTGTTGGTTACCTATTTGTCTTAATGACAGTGTCCTTTGCCTTACAGAAGCTTTGCAGTTTTATGAGATCCCATTTATCGATTCTTGATCTTAGAGCATAAGCCATTGGTGTTGTGTTCAGAAAATTTTCCCCAGTGCCCATATGTTTGAGGCTCTTCCCCACTTTTTCTTCTATTAGTTTGAGTGTATCTGGTTTGATGTGGAGGTCCTTGGATCCACTTGGACTTAAGCTTTGTACAGGGTGATAAGAGTGGGTTGACATGCATTCTTCTACTTGCTGACCTCCAGCTTTGAAAGTAAATTGTATAAAAGAAAATCTTTTATAAACCATATGCTTAGGAGTCTAGCATGAGAAATACAGGCCTTTTCTATCTTTCTTTCTCTCTTCTGCCCTTCTTCAGTATACAGAGGGAATATAATAGTAGAGTTAATTTCCTTGGAGTTTACCTAAAGACCTATGTTATGTTTTGAATGTCAAATTACTTCCCTCTGTTCAGGTATTTGAATATCTTCTGTGAAACTGGTTAGGAAGTTTGGAAGGTTGTAAAGCCATTAGCAGGGCCTGCCTGAAGGACCTGCATCACTGGAGGTGGGCTTTTGGGGGTTATACCCTGTTCACATTTCTGGTCCCTGCCATCTGCCTCCTGATGTCCACATGTGCATGTCTCTGCCTTACACTCTCTGTCATGTCTGTCCTCCCAGGACAGACTAAAGCGCCCTGAAACAGTGAGCCACAATGCTTCCTCCAGTTGATTCAGTTGTGTGACTTACATTGCATCGGGAAAGTTTCAAACATCTTCCCCTATTTGACAATATACATGTTTGGTGTCCACTCTAATGGTAGTTCTTTGCCACAGAGTGTTTTTAAATAAAAGTATTAAGACACACTGCTTAAGATCCCCAACCCTAGAAAGTTTAAGTGAGGGATTAGGACACTGTGAGACTCTATGGGAACAGACAGGATGCTGTGTTTAGGATGCTAACCTGTAAGTTAGTTTGGAGTTTTTGCAGAATATTTCTAAGTAGAGTGAGCATACACTTCAGAAATAGAGTAAACAGGTAGGACCTGAGATCCCACTACTTTTCCTGAGAATTCTTTTGTGTGTATGTCTGGAAAAATAGGTTGACAGTGGGCACCTGCTTTTCTCTCTCCACCTGACTCTTTGAGACAGGGTCTGTGTGCTGAGCCTGTAGCTTGGCATTTTAGCTATATTGGCTGGTCCATAAGTACCCGGGCTTTTCCTATTTTCTCCTTTCTTCTCTGTGTTCGTGCTGTACAGATTCAGTAGTCTTTAATGCATTTTAATATGAAAGGAATAATAATAATTATCATATCTTCAAAATGGTGTGATAAAGTTTAGTTAAAAGGGCTGTGTACACCATCTCATTTAAATATTAAAGCCAGCCTTTAATTTTTGCACTCTTTTTAATTTTTTTTATTTCTTGAGATTATTATATAATTACATCATTTGCTCTGTTCCCTTTCATTCCTCCAATCCTTCCATATACCTGGTCATACTCTTTCAAATTGTGGCCCACACCCCCACTATTAATTGTTCTCTGCATATATCCTTATCTGGATGCTGGGAGTCTTTATATTTACAGACCCCCTGTGACATCTTCCTTATTCATAAAAACACATACAGTCTGCTCAGTCTGTAGAATGTTCCTGTATGTTTGTTTCCAATACTAACCTTTTAGCGTCAGACACCCAGTTGTAGTCTTCCCTGGGAAAAGGTATTTCTCCTGCTTTCAGCATTCAGTAGTTGTCTCTGTTTCTTTCGTTGTGATGGCCATCTCCTGGGATGTCCCCATCCACTTTAGCATATCTACTGTTGTCCTTCTCCAGCTCCTGTTTAGGCTGTTGTAGTGGCGAGACTTTATGGGTGTAGCTTCTTACATTTCTAGGGAACAGGATCTCACAGCAAACTTCTCTATCCTTTAGTTCTTCAGATATTTCTGCCTCCTCTCCTGCTGATCCTCGGGTGTAGGAGTTGGGTTATAGATGAACTGGGTTCCACAACTCTGGCTTTTCACTGGTTGTGGTTTTCCGTAATGGCCTCCACATAATGCAAGGAGAAATTTTCTTGATGAGGGTTGAGAACTACACTTACCTATGACCATAAGGATGTAGACAGACATCTGTTGTTTAAGAAGATGGTGGTTATAGGTTCTCCAAGATCCAGGAATTCACTAGCCCCTGGTAGGTGATTAAGTTTCTAGAACCAGGCATGGTTTTCCTCTTTTTGAGCTAGTCTTAAATTAGAGAGCACTTGGTTACTGCCCAAGTCTGTATGCCAGGAATGTACCCTTAGGGTTATCATGTGAGGCGTGTTTCTGTGCTGGTGGTTCGTGTGAATCATGGCCGGATAGGACTGTTGGTTGTTTTCCTTCTCTGGAAACTTGCGTGATGCCTTCTGGTTCCACGAAAGTTTGTCCTCAGGGAGGAGGCTTTCCAAGCACTTCCAGCTCAGTGGGCTTCGGCTCCAGTGTTTGAAGTTCATGGTGTCTTCAACAATAGGGGCCCTTCCACTTCTGTGGTGCAACCAAGGGCAGTCGCAACAGCCTTTACTGTTTTGGGAATCACCTAGACAACCCTGACTCAAAGGACTCAAAACTCATAACCGTGACACAAAAGCAAAGGTGTGCTTGTCATGCTTGGTTTTGTGATTTTTTTTTTGTTGTTGTTGTTATATTATCTTTGGCACTTGGAAGAAGCATTGTAGCACTGATGGGAATTTTTTATTTGATAGATAGATAGATAGATAGATAGATAGATAGATAGATAGATAGAAAGAAAGAATAGTGTCATCCTTTTGACTTTTGTTCCTTAGTCAGCATTTGGAGTAGTAGAAAGAGGTTGGGTTATTCTGTATCCACATCATCTTGACACCCAGCCTCATGTCCTGTATTTTAGTCATACGGGGGTGGGGGTGGGGGTGGTAAACCCATGATCATTTTGTTTGGTTATTTTTTCCCAAAAGTAAGATTCATAAAAAAGAACAATCTACTTTTAAGGGTACATTTTTGTATAGATCTTTACAGTCATAACTTCTGTCTAATTCCATACAGAAAACCAACAGATCCAGGACTGTGAGGACACACTTCCATTTTCTTCCCTCCACCTTCCAGTCACCTCCTCATGTATCTCTTGTCTGTGTTTACCTGTCCCACTGTTCCCTGTAACCGGATGATGTAACATGTATTTAAGGGTCACTGTGTCTCCTCGGTCATCCTTTGGCACACATGGGTTGTTTTCTATATTTGGCTATCAGAGACTTTTGTCACAAAAGTCTCTGTCAAGTTTACTGAGCCAACTTCAAAGCAAAGGCACATGGATGTCTAGGAGCACTTCGGAAAGTGGTCTCCGAGTACCTCTGTCACTGTTTCTTTTCTTGTTGCTTTGACAAAGTACCCTGACAAAAGCAACGTTAGGAAGAAGGCTTTGTTCTTCCAGGGTATAGTCCATCTGAGCAGAGAAGTCACAGTGACAGGCGCTTGAGGGCCTAGGTCACCTTGCATCTGTTGTCAAGAATGCTTCTGCTCGCCTTACACCTTCCTTTTTCTACAATCCAGGACCAAGACAAGGGAAGGATGCTACCCTGTTTAGGATGAATCTTCACCCGGAATTTAATCTTTTCAAGATAATCCCCCAAACATTCCCAGAGGCTAACCTAATCTAACGTAACCTACCACTGCTATGCCTGCTATGCCTAGAATCTTATCTCCTAGGTGATTTTTATAACCTGTCAAGTTCGTAATTATTACTGTCCATCAAACCTCCCTTAATAAACCCACTGAATTCATTAAAGGTGGCATATTGTATTTTTACTCTTTTTGAAGCCTTTGCTAAATTTCCTTTCTTTACTATGTGTGTAAGGGTGTGTATGGTACATGGTACTGTATGGGGGGGGTACATATACTTGCCTGCACATTACATATGGAAATCAGAGGTTGGCACTGCTTGTTTTTTGGTAATTATTTTTCATCTTTTTTTTTTTTTTTTTTTT
Organism: Rattus rattus; assembly: GCF_011064425.1. Lineage (NCBI taxonomy): Eukaryota > Metazoa > Chordata > Mammalia > Rodentia > Muridae > Rattus > Rattus rattus. The sequence continues at coordinate 104,298,471 of NC_046160.1, read as the reverse complement.
TTTTTTTTTAGATACAGGTCTCTCTCACTGTAACTCACTGAGTAGGCTAGGCTCTTCCAGTGAGACCCAGGAATTTGCCTGCTTCTGCCTCCCCCAATACTAGAGTTACAAGTGTATGTCACTGTTCTGGCTTTCTACTATAAATTCTGGTTGATTTAGTATTTGTGCCCCATACTTGCACAGCCAGCACTTGACCCACAGAGCCATTGCTTCTGTCTTTGCCATCAACTCAGTCGCCCATTCCTCCTAAACACATTTCCTTCCTGTTTGGAGAGCTTCCTTTAGAATCCTGGACATATACTAATTAAGTCTTTCTTTTTAAATATCTGTTTATTTTATGTATATAGATGCTTTATGTGTATGCACATCTATCTGCACACCAGAAGAGGGCATCTGATCCCATGAGATGACAGATAGAAGGTTGCGAGCCACTGTGTGGTTGGGAATCACTGGGAGTTGATCAAACTCGGGACCTCTGAAAGAGCAGCCAGTGCTCTTAACTGCTAAGCCATCAATCTCTCAAGCCCATCAATTTAATCTTTCTTCAGAAACAAGCCTTGACTTCACCTTCCTTCCTAACACTGTTAACTAAATAGAGGATTCTAGGATGTTAGCCATTTTTCTTTTACATTAAGAAAAATGATGCTTTCTATGGCAATCTGTATTGATCTGATTATTTTCCCTCCAGAGCTGATTTTTTTTTTTTCTTGTTGATTTTAAGATGTTTTGCCTTTGGTTTTCAAGAACTTTGAATACAAGGGGTCTCCATGTGGGGTCCCATGGGTTCATTCTATTTAGCATTCCCACATTTTCTTCAATCTGCAGTTTATGTGTTTTGTCAAAATTTGGAAATTTTCTAGTGTGTGAACGAGTGATTGCTGTTTAATGCTGAGATCCCAATTCTGTTTGGATCCCTGTCTGTCTGTGCCTTAATCTTGTGTGACATCACTCAGAACTGTGCTGCAGTGCTTATTCTTGGCCCTGTTGCCCACTAATCACGTCTTTTTTCAGTTGATCTTCATATGGCATTTATATTTCTGACTCCTCCCTAGTCTTCCCATGTGAAGCACATGCTCTTCACATGTTTGTTCTTTACATCATGCTTAAACTGTGTGGATTTGAGACCCTAAATCAGAAAAAAATAGTGTAGATAAAATATTCAGTTAATATAATTATATCTCCGCTGTTTTAGATATCATACTGTGTCTAACATAGTTCTAACTCAGATTCTTATGAATTTCTTCATTATGTAAAAACATTTGTGGGTAACATGTATATTGTGAGAGAGGCGTTAGAGCAGGTGTTGAAGACAGAGTGCTGAGAAGCAGTTTATTTCCTTGAAATATTTTGCCCCACCCTGGATCTTACATGTCACTGGCATGTACCTTTTATAGAAATGAACTATGTTGTATACTTTTGTCTATGTACTTATACAGTAGTGTAGTCATGGCACACAGTATAAAATTTAAAAACATCAAGAACTTCTGGAGGACCTAACCATAATATACTCTTTGGAGTCAGTAATTATGACAGATGTAACCTTTAAAAGTTGGCCCTGAAGGGCCTCATTCTCACCAGTCCTACTTGGCTACAGGTGTCTTTGCAAGGCTTTCATTGAGTTCCATGTGTCACCTTTGGTGTCCCTGTACCATAGGGATTGTATGCTGATTACCTGCTCCTCTGATCATTGGTCATGAATGCCCTTAACTGTGTTCTTAGTAGAATATATCACTTATTACAGCATCGCTATTGTTCAGGTTTCCTATTATGCTGTACTACATGTCACAAACTTGGTGGATGGATGTGGAGGTCAAAGTTAATATCTACCAAACTCAGGGCTGCATTCCGTCATCTATGGTCATGAGGAGAATCCATTGCCTTGGCTTTCCTTGCTCCTGGAGATTATGTTCAGGCCTTGGCTCCTGTCAGCCTTCCTGTTTTCAAAGCCAGCATAAACATATAGATGCATGCTCTCTGTGGGTATTCACAAAGGAGACACTGCTGGTATTTAACATGGAGGTATACTTTGTAAGAAGCATGCTCTACCACATTCCAGCATTCCTTTTCCAGGGTCTGTTTACAACTAGATCACTAAGTCATAGTAGTGGCAGAAATCTGAGAATTTTCTCCTAAAAGCTCAGTGTGGTTTGGCTCTAGAGTAGACCCATGTTATGTCTCAAACCATGGACAGAAGGCTAAGATATCTATTAGGATATCACAGATGATACTGTCTGCCACCCTCTTGCAGCATCTGTTTTAGAAACATTCTGCCTGGCATACTGCACTCCTACCCTAAACTTTGCAGCTCAGTCCCTGGCCTGGCTCCCTCCCCCAGCTTCTTGTTCCTGTGTAACCTAGCTATTTTGGCTATACTGCTCTCCTGCTCTCTGGCCTCACTCCTGGCCTCTTAGCTTCTAACTGTCCCGTCTCTCCTCCACGTTCTTCTCACATGGCCTGGTTCAGTAGGCCAGTGGTATTCACTCGAGTCTTCCAGATGCCTCGGCCTATGCGCTCCCTTCTATCTATAATAAACCCTCTTGGAAGCAGTCATGTCCTTTCATTTATTTTTTGCATTCACCCATAACCTAGAAAACACCATGGATCTCCCTAGTAACTCCATCACAAAACAAAAACAATAAAGCAAACAAAAACTAACAAAAATGTTTTGAGAGTTCTATAAATAAGAGATGAGCAAAGAGGTTAAATAGATGCTGCATAGACTCCAAAATGCATAGCTCCTAGAAGGTAGAGTCAGAGCACTGTCCAGGAAAACCTGCCCTCTAACCCAAGGAATCTCCAACTTTGTACTTTGTGAACAGTTGGGAATGGTGCCTGTGTGAATAGGGACCACACTATGCCCTCATTCAGGCAGAAGACGCTTAACCTTGAAGTAGGTTTTACAATCAATCACAGAGTTCTCTTTCCCCTTTTGTTAATCAAGGGTCTCTTAAAGCAAAGATGGCCCTTTGAGCAATTTAGGACAGTTATTTTTTTTTAGTGAACACACCCTTACTTTCTCTTTTTCTCTATAGGAATAACAAAGGCTTTCTTGTTGGGAACATCAAAACTTTCATTCTATCACTGGGTTTTTCTCAGCCCGAGAGCTAGGAAGAAGCAAGGAGGACCTGGCTAAGCTCTTGTGCTCTTTTTCTGTACTGTTGAAGTTTTGGGAATGTTTTCCCAGAAATGAATTAGCTTTCAATGAAAACATGAGGACCTGTGTTTGTGTGTCGTACCACATAGCCAAGACAGACAGTGACCCATAAAACCATTTATTTATTAAAGCATCATGCATTGGCCAGTTCAGCCCTATCTGTGGACTAGTATGTTGTTTCAGTCTCTCCCAGAATACAAAGGTCTTCAATGTTGCTCTTCTCTTTTTAAACCTGTGTTCTCTGTGCTCAGGTCTGATGAGGAAACTCTGAGCTCTTTGTGGTGTGTTCACGGATAACCAGTTGGTGGCAGTAGATATGATAGAGCTTTAATAATGTAGCTTTTTTCCTATGTGGACAACGTGATTAGTGGCCTCCTTGTTTTGTTTGCTTAAAATTATAGCTGGAACTTTTTACACATTTTATTGATTTCACCAGGGATACTTAGGGTGAATTTTTAGAAAAGTAACATATCTGATTTTTATTATGTTTTGTATCAGTATTTGTCTCTTGGTCCCTATTGGGGATTCTTACCAAAGTTTGTGGCAGCAAGTCCCTCTAGGTAATTAACAGTGTCATGTGGACATGACCACCTCACTGTAACACTGTCTTTAAATCATACTTAGATTACTTACAATAGCCAATACAACGTAAATGACATATCAATAGTTGTTATCGTTTTAGAGCACATCGACAAAGTAAGAATACATTTATAAATGGTCATTGCATACATAAGTCTAAAAGAGTATTTTAAGACTATGGTTGTGTTAATTCATGTATATGGTGCTCAGAGAGTCAACAATATTAATTTATAGCCAAATATACTTGACTATATTTATCTTATTACCTTGACTAGTATAATGAAATAGGAAAAATATTTGCTGGCCTGTGTGATTTTTGAACTGGAAAATTATTCAGTGATCATTCAAAAAAAATTCCAAACTTTTTTCATTGTTTTGTTTTGTAAGATATTACTTTTGTTGTATGCTAATATTCTAACCATCTGGTTTCTCAACTGTTTGAGCATTTGCTTTCCTTCAGTCACATATGAGGCAACTGGAGTGGAGAGCGACCCCTGTAGATGCCCAGGAATGGGTGGACTGCTCCCAGATTGTTGAGTGCCAGTGAAGAGTTCTTTCAGTTTGTGGAAGAATTAGACACTGTACAAGCATGTGTGGCTGAAGAGGGATTGATAGAACATTTCAGTACAAGTCTTGAAGTGTAGAAGAGGGTAGTGTTCATTGTTTCCTGGAAGCCAAGGTCCACTGTAGAAGTCCTGGGCTCAGTTTATGGGCACTGTATGTCTTGGAGCTCAGTCCTCATCTGTAAGATGTAAGGTGATTAGTATGTATCAGGGGTTCTTAGTGTCATTTAAAACATTTAGTCCCACATGACACTATGGGGGTCTGTCTCAAAACAAGAGGAACGCTTATTTGATAACCCTTATGCCCCTCACCTCAACTTTTCCTAAAGCAGCTTCCTTTCAGCCTTTTAAATTATTTATTAGCAGTACATACTATATAATGTGTATTTCACTTATAAATAGAATTCTGCTTCTTTAGAGAAAATGAAAATTTGCCCTTGTATTATTTCTGTTCTTTCTGCCATCCTTACAATGTCAATAATTGCATTAGCTTGATAGCCAGGGGAAAAGAAAAAAACCAGAAAAACATGACCATTTTCTCATGTATGCAGCTAATGCTTTGATTATCAGGAGCATACCTGTAGTGGGCTAAATCTATCATTTGTGGTCCCTTGTGAGATGCCACGTGCTACTTGGATTTCATTATACCATGAGTACTGTACACAAAGAAAGATACACAGAGTAAATTTTGAATATTGAGCTTTTGAGAATTTATATTTTCCACTGTTCTTAGTAAAGGACAGGGCACATAGGAACATGTAGCAGGGCCTCTTTCTGACTGACTGGGTGTAGCAGCTAAAAGCTTCTGCTACCCTGAGTGTTGCCTTAAATGCTGCTGTATCTCAAGTGCCTTCCTGCCCAGTATCAGCTGCCCAAGTTAGGATGGAGTGGGATGTTTCATAGTAGATGGTTAAAGAGAGGACAGTTATCTCTAAGTTCGATCTTCATTTTCAGGAGTCATGTTCCTAGGTTGGTGTGTTGGTGATGCACGCCTGGATGTGATTTACCTTTTCAGATCAGGTATATTTCCTGCTTTTATGAAGCTAGAAATGACATCACTAAGCTAAGACAGGGTCAAGTTTCCTTAAATACCAAGGGACTGTTGCAAAGACTGCAAAGGAAGTGGTGCAAAGCTGCTGTTGTTCTGTGTTACCCTAACTGTGCTTCAGAACCAAACCAGAACCAAACCAGAGGCTTCAGTTCTCATCTATGATTCCCTGCTTCTTCCCCCAGGTAAGATTCCTGTTCCCAACACTGCACATCATAATGAGTTAGCGTCAGTTAACATAAAAACTAGTGCCCGTCTAAGGGAGGTGCTCAGGCTGCTATGCTTCTCACTGAAGTTTTCATTAAGTGAAGCCCACAGAAGCTACTCGGTCACAGCAGCTCTAAGAAAGTCGTGGACTATTAGAGACTGAAGTCGAGCTTGAGCATGCCAGCATCGAGCAAGGGTGCAAAGCAGTCCTCAGGCTCTCGTCACAGTCATTTCTTCTGAGCTCTCTAAGAATACATGAGGTCACTCGTTGTAGCAAGGGACACTAGCCACACCAGTGGGGACAGCATTGTGTTCCTTCACCTCATTGGCAGTTTTACTGTATTCTGCGAGCTGCCTTCTGTTGGCAGTAGGACGTTGCTCCTCAGCCACGATCAGGAGCTAGGCTTCTCCATCACACGCTCAGCCACGATCAGTAGCTAGGGCTTCTCCAACACAGGCTCAGCCACGATCAGGAGCTAGGGCTTCTCCAACACAGGCTCAGCCACGATCAGTAGCTAGGGCTTCTCCATCACAGGCTCAGCCACGATCAGTAGCTAGGGCTTCTCCAACACAGGCTCAGCCACGATCAGGAGCTAGGGCTTCTCCATCACAGGCTCAGCCACGATCAGTAGCTAGGGCTTCTCCAACACAGGCTCAGCCACGATCAGTAGCTAGGGCTTCTGCAACACAGGCTCAGCCACGATCAGTAGCTAGGGCTTCTGCAACACAGGCTCAGCCACGATCAGTAGCTAGGGCTTCTGCAACACAGGCTCAGCCACGATCAGGAGCTAGGGCTTCTCCAACAGAGGCTCATAGTCCCACTCTTCATTCCCAACAAACAGGGCTTCTCCAACACAGGCTCAGCCACGATCAGTAGCTAGGGCTTCTCCAACACAGGCTCAGCCACGATCAGTAGCTAAGGCTTCTCCAACACAGGCTCAGCCACGATCAGGAGCTAGGGCTTCTCAACACAGTTCAGCCACGATCAGTAGAAAAGGGGAAGTAGCCAGACTTTGATTTCAGAGCTGGCTTCCCATTCCACGCCAGCCACGATCAGTAGCTAGGAAGCTTCAACACAGGCTCAACTTATCAGAGGCTTCCAACACAGGCTGCAAATGCTTCCAACAGAGGTACACTTTTAAAACAAAGGGCAGAAGAGTTATAATTATGTAGTTCTGAAAATGGGGGAAGTCCAGACTTTGATTTCAGAAGATTCCTGAAGCAAGTAGGAGTGCAAATGTGTACACTTTAAAAACTAAGTGGCAGAAGAGTATAATTATGTACTGCATGGCGCAAGTGAGTGCACATTGTGCTGGTAGATTATAAGTTAGGAGAACAAGGCTGTAGATGTGCCTTTAACACTACCTAGATTAGTGCTGGTTCCATGTATTTATTGTGAGCACAAACAGCAAAATTACTGATCTTGGCAAGGGGTACTGGTCACAATCAGTGGGGACAGTATTGTGTTCCTTCACCTCTTTGGCAGTCTATATCTTGTTGCTAAGCAACCTGAAATGCCAATGAAAACTCTTTTCCAAAATCCACCCAGAAACAGCACCATGTTGCTTTATCATTGTTGATTCACTTGATCATGGGAGGCTTTGGCAGGAGAGCTTTGCTTCCCAACCATGACCACTAACTAGGCTTTAGCAAAACTGGTTCACAATCCAGCTCTCAAGTTCTGAGTTGGAGTGGCCCTGAGCTTAGCTGAGCCATTTGTGTGCTCTCGTCTGGACCTGAGCCTGGGTCATCTGTAGCAACCTACCTTCAGATCAGCTGGCCAGCTCTGCTTCTGGACATTTGCTGGCTGCCTACTGGAGCAGCCTTCAGAGTGGCAATAGGAAGTGTCCTGGGCCATGTGCCTCTTATCATTCGCAGGTCATCTCGGGCTTGTCCATGTGGTAAGGGAACTTCCCTGTAAAGCAGACGTGTAAAAGCCAGTGAGAGAGGTTCTTATGTGGAATCAGGTCATAGCACGAGCCTGCATGCAGGAAGAAGGTCCCAGAGCAGCCGAGTGAAGTGGAAGGAAGCAAGAGAGCCGAGGACACCTGTCTAATACATCCAAGTTTGTTTCTATACCTTGTTGCTAGGAAACCCGAAATGCCACTGATTGATTCTCATGATTATGGGAGGCTTTTGGAGACAAAGTCAGTTGTTTTAAAGAAGCCTGAACAGAAACTGCCTGTGAGTCCCGCATCTTATGGGAATCAGCTTTTACCTCTGTAGCCCTCTTAGTGCACAGTCTCAAAGGGCCATTACCATCCATTATCACCTCCAGTGATACCTCCTACAGTTTCAGAGCAACACCTGCGTGGCATGACACACTCGTGCTACTTTGTCCCTTTTATGTTGCTTCCTCCTGCTGGTCTCTAGCTTAGCACTTGCTAAAATGTTTGTGTCTGCCTGGGTGATGTGTATGTTGGATCTCTTCCAGTTATGCTTTGCTTTTATGTAGCACCAGCTCTTGGTAAGGTACACCAGTCGCACTATAGTGCCAGTATTCTAACATGTACGGCTAAATGTGCTTCATGCCAATCACATCCATGTTCTGACTTAGCCCAGCCCTCTTTAGGCTTGTGAAATCTAACAAGATTGTAGCACAGTGGTGTAGCTGGAGGCAGAGAGCTCTGCTAGCCAAATATATTTTCCTTTATAGCAAGTGCATAAATTTAGGTATGTAAGAGGATGCATCTCTCTTCAGTTGATTATTTTCCCTTCTAGCCATTCATTTCTCTGAGACCTTGCCAAGCTATTGGTCAGATATACCTGTAATACACCCCACTCTCTCAGGATAAAATGATAGATAATAAAAATGTGACTTTACAGTTGATGTGGTATTCTGCTTCCATTAATAACACTCATCACTGCACGGTGTTTGAGTTTGGTTCCAAATATTGACTTTGGGGGTGGGACTTGGCTTGAGAGCTCATCTTAAGAGAAAATGGGTTGTTCTTACGTTTTGCTATAAGGAGTTTTGTGGTACATGGTGTTTATATAGTCATTGAATCAAATGTTTCAGATATTGATTATATAGTCATCAAATAAAATGCTTCAGATATGTTTATGCCCTTTTGGATCCTTTTTTCTTTCCTGATTTTCCCTCTGCAAACCCCCATCCTACCCCCACCCCTGCTTCTATGAGGGTGCTCTCCCACCTGCCTACCCCCCCACTCCCACCTCACCACCCTGGCATTCCTCTACACTGGAGCATCAAGCCTTCACAAGACCAAGGGCCTCGCCTCCCATTGATGTCAGATAATGCCATCCTCTGCTACATGTGCAGCTGGAGCCATGGGTCCCTCCATGTGTACTCTTTGGTTGGTGGATAGTCCCTGGGAGCTCTGGGGGTCCTGTTGGTTGTTGTTCTTCCTGTGGGGTTGCAAACCCCTTTAGCTCCTTCAGTCTTTCCCCAAACTCCTCCCTTGGGGTCCCTGTGCTCAGTCCAATGGTTGGCTGCAAGCATCCACATCTGTATTGGTCAGGCCCTGGCAGAGCCTCTCAGGAGAAGGCTATATCAGCCTCCTGTCAGCAAGCACTTCTTGGCATCTGCAATAGTGTCTGGGCTTGGTGTCTGAATATGGGAAGGATCCCCAGGTGGAGCAGTCTCTGGATGGTCTTTCCTTCAGTCTCTGCTCCACATTTTGTCCCTGTATTTCCTTTAGACAGGAGCAATTCTGGGTTAAAAATTTGGAGATGGGTGGGTGGCCCCATCCCCCAACCTGAGGCCTTGCCTAACCTCTGGATATAGTCTCTCTCTATATGTTCTCCCTCCCCTTTGTTGAGGATTTCAGCTAATCTCATTTCCATTGGATTCTGGGAGCCTCTTGCTTTCCTGACGTCTGGGACTTTCTGGTGGCTACCCCCAGTTCCCCATCTCCCATTGCTACATACCTTTGTGCAATTTTCTGACCCTCTGTATATCATCCCCATCTCATCCATACCTAATCCTGCCCCTGTTTCCTCTCCCTCTGCTTTCTTCTTCCCAAGTCTCTCCTACCCTCTACTTCCTGTGAGTGTTTTGCTTCCACTTCTAAGAAGGGCTGAAGCATCTACACTTTAGTTTTCCTTCTTCTTGAGCTTCATATAGTCTGTGAGTTGTATCATGGGTATTCCAAGCTTTTTGCCTAATATCCACATTTCAGTGAGTACATATAATGTATGTTCTTCTGAAACTGAGTTACCTCACTCAGGATGATTTTTTTCTAGTTCCATCCATTTGCTTAAGAATTTCATGAAGTCGTTGTTTTTAATAGCTGAGCCGTACTTCACTGGGTAAATGTACCACATTTTCTGTATCCATTCCTCTGTTGAGGGACTTCTGGGTTCCAAGTAGGCTTCATCCCAGGGATGCAGGGATATATAAGGAAATTCACAAAGTAATCTACTATCTAAACAAACCTAAAGAAAAAAAAACCCACATTATCATCTCATTAAAGGCTGATAAAGCATTTGACAAAATTCAACACCCCTTCATGTTAAAAGTCTTGGAAAGATCAGGAATTCAAGGCCCATACCTAAGCATAGTAAAATCAATATACAGCAAACCAGTAGCCAACATCAAACTAAATGGGGAAAAACTTGACACAATCCCACCAAAATCAGGGACTAGACAGGACATCCCACTCTCTCCCTACTTATTCAATATAGTACTCCAAGTCCTAGCCAGAGCAATCAGAGAACAAAAGGGGGTCAAAGAGATACAAATAGGAAAGGAAGAAGTCAAAATATCACTATTTGCAGATCCCAAAAGTTCCACCAGAAAACTACTAAGCCTGATAAACAATTTCAGCAAAGTGACTGGATAGAAAATTAAATCAATAGCCTCCTCTACTCAAAGGATATAACTTGAAAAAGAAATTAGAGAAAAGACTCTGTCTTAGTCTGGGTTTCTATTTCTGCACAAACATCATGACCAAGAAGCAAGTTGGAGAGAAAAGGATCTATTCAACTTACACATTCACATTGCTGTTCATCAACAAAGGAAGTCAGGACTGGTAATCACACAGGGCAGGAAGCAGGACCTGATGCAGAGGCCATGGAGAGATGTTACTTGCTGGCTTGCTTCCTCTGGCTTGCTTAGCTTGTTCCCTTATAGAACCCAAGACTACCAGCCCAGAGATGGCACCACCCACAAGTGGCTGTGTGCTCCCGCCTTGATCACTAGTTGAGAAAATGCCTTACAGCTGGGTTTCAAGCATCTCCTCAACTGAGGTCACTTCAGTTTGTGTCAAGTTGACACATAAAACCAGCACGTACAGACTCCTTTCACAATAGTCACAAATTAAACACACACACACACACACACACTCACACACTCACACACTCACACACTCTCACACACACATACACACTCACACACACATATATCTTGGGGTGACTCTAACCAAGCAAGGGAAAGATCTGTATGACAAGAACTTCAAGTCTCTGAAGAAAGAAATCGAAGATCTCAGACGATGGAAAGATCTCTCATGCTCATAGATTGGCAGGATTAATATAGTAAAAATGGCCATCTTGCCAAAAGCAATCTACAAGTTCAATGCAATCCCCGTCAAAATTCCAAGTCAATTCTTCATAGAGTTAGAAAGAGCAATTTGCAAATTCATTTGAAATAACAAAAAAACCCAGGATAGTGCAAGCTTTTCTCAACAATAAAAGCACTTCTGGGGGAATCACCATCCCTGACCTCAAGCTGTATTACAGAGCAATCGTGATAAAAGCTGTATCGTATTGGTACAGAGATAGACAGGTAGATCAATGAAATAGAATTGAAGACCCAGAAAGGAACCCACAAACCTTTGATCACTTGATCTATGACAAAGGAGCTAAAACCATCCAATGGAAGAAAGATAGAATTTTCAACAAATGGTGCTGATTCAGCTGGAGGTCAGCATGTAGAATTCAAATTGATTCATTCTTATCACCGTGTACAAAGCTCAAGTCCAAGTGGATCAAGAACATCCAGATAAAATCAGACACACTGAATCTAATAGAAGAGAAAGTGGGGAAGAGCCTCAAACACATGGGCACAGGGGAAAATTTCCTGAACAGAACACCAATGGCTTATGCTCTAAGATCAAGAATCAAAAAATGGGACCTCATAAAATTGCAAAGCTTCTGTAAGGCAAAGGACACTGTTATTAGGACAAAACAGCAACCAACAGATTGGGAAAAGATCTTTACCAATCCTACATCTGATAGAGGGCTAATATCCAATATATACAAAGAACTCGAGAAGTTAGACTCCAGAGAACCAAATAATCCCATTCAAAAATGGGGTACAGAGCTTACCAGAATTCTCTACTGCAGAATATTGAATGTCCGACAAGCACCTACAGAAATGTTCAACATCCTTAGTCATCAGGGAAATGCAAATCAAAATGACCCTGAGATTCTACCTCATACCAGTCAAAATGGCTAAGATCAAAAACTCAGGTGACAGCAGATGCTGACGAGGATGTAGAGAAAGAGGAGCACTCCTCCATTGTTGGTGGGATTGCAGACTGGAACAACCACTCTGGAAAGTCAGTCTGGAGTCTTGGAATACTGGAAATAGTTCTACCTAAGGGCTCAGCTATACCTCTCCTGGGCATATACCCAAATGATTCTCTAACATACAACAAAGATACATGCTCTACTTACTATGTTCATAGCAGCCTGATTTATAATTCTAACTGAGTTCCTATGATTCTTTCATGTCATATAAAGCTGAGAATTTCTGAGGCTTTGCCTCTGGCTTGAGGTTGACAGGATCAAGAGTACTCACACAGCTCCATTGCTAGGGGCACTGGGTACTGTTTCCACCCTCCTTTTCACACCTTAATAAGCACTTGACTTAAGAAGAAAGCCATTTTTTACATTGTGTTTTCATGGATATTTATTTTCTCATTATAGGTCTGCTAGAAGAGACTCAAAGGAAAGATGAAGAAGTGGAAACTCTCCAGGTAAAGTCAGTTTTCAGATAGGACAAGTATCATTGTGATCAAAATATTTGCTTTTCTGATCTATAATCTGTTCTTATTACCATATCCCAACTACTCCAGCACAGGAGGTGACAACGACATGGGAACTTCAAAGCTGAAGTCTGAGTTTGCTTCCCATAGCCATCTTTTAGAGTAGAGCCCTTGCCATTCAGATGCAGACATCATGTGGGATCCTAAGCACTGTAAATACTTTGACCATTTGTAGATCTTTTTGGGCCTTGTGCAGTAAAGACAGACTGGAGGATAAAATAATGAGCTGCCATGCGTGTTTTAGGGGTGACTCTGTTTGCTTCTGGTAAATGAAGAATGGGTCAGGTTGACTACAGCAAACAAGGTCTATTGTTTTGATTTGGGTGTTCTTCATTTGATGGCATATCCATTAAGATAAAATTGTATAATTGAACTGAAAATGCTTGGTTAGCATAGCATAGCATAGCATAGCATAGCATAGCATAGCATAGCATAGCATAGCATAGCATAGCATTGTATTAGGACGGTATAAACTACTCCACATGTAGTAAGGGTGATATATGTTAGCTATAGTTTTGTAGTGATCATTTTTTTTCACATGTCGCCCACTCTATTAGAATATAGAACGTGAACAAGAGTGAGGCCAGGAAGAATATCAAGTGTAACCCACACCACTCACCTCTGAAATTAATATCAGTGGTGTTTATTGTAGAAAGCACTGTCTTACAACTACCACTGGTCCCAGAATAACACATGTTAAGCATATCTACTGATATATGTAGCCTTTTAAAATAGTAGCACATAATACCAATCTTTGAATCAGTTACCTCATTAGATGTAGTGCTTGTGTTGCTTCTCAGATATTTATTGTCAGTACCCCTTCTATCAAAAAGTTCACCAACAAAAAAAAAAAAAAAAAAAAAAAAAATGGACCAGCCAGCTCACCATGGGCCTTTACAGATACATGTTGTACAACATGATGTCCTAGCACAATAGAGTAGAGCATTCCCTTCACATTTTATGGTATTTGGTATTTGCTTCTATCCACTCAAAGAGGGGGAGCTAATACCTCAGAATAACAGGAATTCAGGGTGCGTCATAGAAAAGTCTTGAAACCCATGGAAGATGGTTCTATATCTTCGAGTTTCTATCCTCCAGTATGAATACCATAGGCAAGAATTCAGAGAGGGCCACTGAACCAAGTTGAGTTCTTTGCTTTCCAAAAACTGTTGGCTGTAAAGAATGGAATTCAAGAGCTTGTGCTCTGCCTCCAACTCATTGGCTAACCTCAGGCAACTCAATTAACTTGGCTATGCCCATCTTCTTATCTGTGATACCAAGTCATAGAACTATCTCCCTAAAATGTTTACTTAGTGTTGACTAGCCCAGAAGAGCGAATTACTTAATAGCAACTTAGTATCATCTTCTACTTATGTATCCCAGCCAGTCTACACTAAACATTATCTTCCTAAGGGCTGCTGGCTTTCTATGTTCTTAAATCTAATAGGTATCTATAAGGCTCAAACAAATATTGAATAAACGATAACATATTAGTATATAACACTTCTGGGTGTTAGGTAGTTAGATAAACTGTATTATGTATTATGGGGGAGGGGCATAGCTAGAAGTAGGTAGGTTGAGCCAGCAGAGACGATGACCTGAGTAGCTTACTAAAGCCAGTGTTTACATGATCATTAAGACTTATCCAGGGGAGTTTAGGGGAAAGTTTAGGTGCTAAGAAGGCTGTGGTAGAAGGGCACACTCCCAGGTTTGGGGGGCTGCACATAGTCCATTATGGTGGAATTTGTATTTTGACTGTATCTGACTTTAAAGTTGAAAATAACTAGAGCCAGGTTAAGATTGAAGGCAAGAAAGCCACTCCACTTTGGATTTGTGACACTCTTCCTGAAGGATGGTGGTATCTTGTTTTAGGTGAAGGTAGCCTGCCTGCGGAAGGGCAGAGGCATCCTACTATATGTTAGGATTGTAAAGAAGGAAGTGAAGAAGGAAAAGGAAGGAAGGAAAAAAGGAAAGAAGGAAAAAAGGAAGGAAGGAAGAAGGACAGAGATAATAGAAAATAAGAAAAAAGAAAAGAAAAAGAAAACATTGGGTCAGTATTTAGGAAGAAAAAATGTATTGAGAAGCCCATGGCTTTCATAAAGAGGCCCTTTTGTGTATGGTCATTTTCCCTAGTGATTGTCAGAAACTAGCTAATTATTTTATTTATCCATGTGTTGAAGTGCCCAGGGGCAGAGTGTGTTCTTGTGGTGATCCTGAGTTTACAACTCAGAAGGGCAAAGTGAGCATGCAGAATTGGATGTCACTAACTCTGTTGTCAACAGTGTTTGAGTGACCTAACAGTCACAGGAATGTAAACAATGAGAAAAATGTAAGCCTAGGCTGGATCACAGGGAATACTAATATTGACGTTATGGATAAAGACCTAAACCTGTTAAGTTGCCTAAGACCTAAAATGAGAAACTTCACAAGAACAAAGTATCATGAAGTTCACTGTGTTCTCATATCAAGGGAAAGATAGAGAAGAGAACAGAATAAATATTTCTTATATCTACAGATCTTTTCAGTTCTCTGTTTGGCCTCAGAACTAAAATTTACTGTCCTCTTAGTCCTGTCTTGCTTGTGATGTAACTCTTGTGTCTTTCATTTTCTAAGTATCAGCTACTGAGCACATAACAGGTTCCTGGCAAGTTTCCATACCTTGAACACTACCTGTTCACCTCCTCAAGGCCCACCCACTGAAAAAATTACCAGCACTCTGTCATTTCCATTTTAAAATGTTGACGAGGACACACAGTTTCCTCCCACACCCCTTTTTCTCTCTCCCTTTTTCATCCCCTCTTCCTCCTTTCTACTCCTGTTCCTTCCTACTCCTGTTCTACCTCCATCCTCAGGCATTTGCATGTGACCTCATCACATGGTGAGGGTTGGTTCAGGCATGCCTTTGGCAAGTGTATAAAGAAGTAGGAAAGGGTGAAATAGCAGGAAGAGAATGCTATCCCTCAAAGAATCACAGACAGTGGAGATGAATACTTCTGATGGTTACAATGCACTTCATAATTACCAAAATTCTTTACTGGAATGTAATGTAATGTAAATGTTTAGAAGATATTTTTCAGAGCTATTCCCTGAAGGACATTAACTAATAATGACATTCTACCTTTCAGATGACTCATTATAGAATTTAATTTGTTTTAGTTGGCTTTTAAAAATAGTTTTGACTCTTCTGTTTGAAGAAGTAGATGATGATGATGGTGGTGGTGATGATGATGATGGTGATGATGATTGCTTTTACAACTATTTTAGGGTTGGAGGGGTAGGTATTGGCTTTGGTTTTCCTACCTCCATGGCGTGCTGGTAAATAGGTTACAATGAATAACATTTTCTACACCCTTTACTTTATGCTAGCTACTTAGGAGCAGCCTGTGGCAGCACAGAGTATTAAGAGAAAAAAAATAGGATAAGGTATGAATTTATAGGTTTTTATTTTTTTTAACTAGCCTGACAAATATCAATTCAGAGGGTTTTATAATAGAAAATAGTAATATAGCGTTGGCAGGCACATTGCTGGAGATAACTAGGCAAGAAAAAAACCACCATAAATGTGATGGACACACAGAAATAAATGCCCTGGCAGAAGTGAACAAAATAGTATATTAATATCTCAGCAGACCCAGGAGATACTGGTCCTACTGCTAAACACCCATGGCAGAGGCTGGGCTTCTGACAGACTGCCTTGGTCATTTCCAGTCTTCTGCTGTCAGTCATGCCCACTAGACTGTAGAGGACTAAAGGCCTCTGCTTTCTCTCAGTGCACAAATGCAGGGCCGGGCAACTGCTAAGTGTCCCTTCAAAATCATTTTCTAAAGGATGTAATGGTGAAATGGGTTCTATCCTCTCAGACAGATGAATTGGAGCAATTCATGCCCCAGAAATACTCATTTTCTTGGGAGCTCTGAAGTATTTTTAGAATTCTCAGTTTCAAAAACTGACAAATTGGAATTAACTGTTTAAGGTTTTATTAAGCTGGAAGGCCATGTGACAGCCTATCTGTTCCTAGGGCTGACTCTTGAGAGTTTCAATGGAACTTCTATCAGCCTAGAAACCAGAATGTATCACATCCCACATCTACATATATCGTGTTCCCAGGATGCTTCCTGCAGAACTGAGGCAAATGACTGTGCGTCTATTTGTTCTAAGACACGGGAATAGGGGTGGGCATTCTAAGTGATGCATCAGCAAAAATAAACACGCATGATAATGGGGGAGGAGGGGCACCCCCTTTGCCATTTTGTAGGCAAGACGATTAATAGCTCATTAAAATTACTCTTTTCTGAAGAGGTAAGGAGACTCACCAGCCTCACATGCCATATGCCGTCCCAGCAGAGATGAATATTAGTAGCCTGTCTTGGGGTGAACAGGGTCTCATCTCATTAGATTTGCACACTTCAATTTACTACGTCAGGAGGTCTCCAGAGAGCAAGGAAGCAAGCTCAGTAAAGTGGATTCCACCTGATATTCTAGTGATCATTAAATTTTATCACCCTCTCTTACCTGAAAGTGGCGACTTAATTTTAATTCCAATTTATGATGGAATAAAACTTGAAAATAGAATACCCCAAGAGAAGTCTTCTATCATCAAATATATAGAGGTTGTTTGACTAGGCTGTTTTCTTTTGAAACTAAAAGAAATATAAAAGTGAGCTGAGCTTTGTTTATTTATCTGTGTGGACGCACAGGTCCTCAGGAGCCAGCAGTTTTCAGAGCTCAGCCAACATGGAGGCCTAAAACAGAGGCACTGTTTGGAAGCTTTTATGAAGTGTGAGGCAAACCATAGTCTTTAAAAGCCCCTACTTCACTCTGTGACAGAAACTTACTAAAATACTTTCAGGGGCAGTCTTTTTCAGACTAAGTTGCCCTCACAAGAGCGATTTATGCTTCTTCACCCACCACCTCCCTTGCAGCCGACTCACACAGGCAGCACGCGTTCCTCGATGACATGCTTAGAGCCCACTGTAGGCGCCAGGGGCACAGTTGTGGATTTACACACCCACTCCTATTTCCTTCAAAATGAAAATGAGAGACGATCTCAGCTCATCATAGTGTTTAATGGTGTTAATGGGCTTGTCTGGGAGAGTCTACAAGTCTCCAGAGCCAACAGTCCCCTTACTCCTGGGGCATTTGCACATGCATTGTGCCCCTTAATAGTTTACCTCAAATACATGACACCCGTAATTGGGCCTACGATGTTGGAAGGCAGCCATATCAATCTGTTTTCTCTTCTACAATTACAATTACAATTATGAAAAGAAGCATTTTAAGTTGTGACTGTCGTGAGCAGCCAACTTGAAAACCAACACCACACACATACCTTTCTGGGTAGAACAAATTTCCATTGACCCATGAAATGACCCTTGAGTTTGTAAATATGCGCTGGATATTGCTAAAAGAAGCTGTAGTTGTCATTTCTGTGTTCTCACCTTTCCCAGTTTCTGACTGAGTTTTTGGAATGTGAAGAAATATTGTAGAGGATTTGTGAGTGTGGGTTCTTGAAAACTCACTGCGTTTAAGTCTAATAAACATTTCTGTGCTGTTTACTATTTCCTGTCAAATTGGGCTAAATCGAACATGAGTGTGGTAGATCATGCTTGTTAGGCAGAGCATTGGCCCTAAGGTTCCAAGTCAGCATAGAATACAGAGTGTGACGTCTCAAAAACAAAGCCAACCACACGAGTAGCAAAAAGATTGTGTTGAATCATTCCCAAGTGATGTTCTGTGCAGCAAAGGAGGAGGGAAAGCTCTGAATCGACAGCTACGGAGTAGTTCTTTAGTTCATACACTGTGCTTTCATAAGTCTATGCCACTTAGGCCTCACACAGTTCTCTAAGGTAGATATTTCTGTTCTTGTTAACTGATGAGAACACTAAAGCTTATGTAGCCAATAAAAGTCCAACTGGCTCCCATGCCTTGCATGAACTTAGCATATCTCTGTAGTGCACAGAGATACAAACAACTACTACCACCACCTCTGGTGCCTGAACTCTCCTTCTCCTCCTCCTGTCACTCCTCCTCTTCTTACTCCTTCTCCTTCTCCTCCTCCTTCTCTCCTCCTCCTCTTTCTCTTAACTCCTCCTCCTCCTCATATCATTACTATTTTTTTCATTTTATGAAAATGATTGATTGATAGATATTTGATTAAAATACTAGCATCTATTTCTTCGAAATAAAACGTTACAGAAATTTTGTGAGCATATTAGATATGTTGGACAAGTCTAATGATTTGACATTAATGAAGCATCTTGCTGACTTTCTATAATTTTGGAACTACTCACAAGCTCTTAAATACCAAGTTTATACACACAGAGTGGTGTGGAGAATATCAGATAGATTTGGCTACTGACAGGCAAGCAAGATTTCATTTTTTGGTTCAAGATGCTGAACAATCCAGAAAGCTCAAACCCTTCTAGGAAGGAGACAGTATCGTTTTTCTCTTTTCAGTTGTGCACCTTTGCGTTGTGCTTATTCATCGTGTTTTAAATAAACAGACTGAAGAAGTTGTTATTAAAACCCTCCACAGGCTTCTTCAGTTTCAGTCTTAAACCAAGTTCAAAATATTCTGGCAAAAATTAAAGGCACCATTCAAACATTTCCATAAATTTTAAATTGTGTAAAAGGTAATAAAACTAAAATGAGCTGGAAAAATGGCTAATAAGCATTTCCTCATATCATAATCCATGATTGTTTTCAGATTTTAAAATTAGCTCTAATGCATTCTTGTTTTCCAGAGTCTGTACTGCATTTGTCTCTGGATTTAATCGTGTAGAACTTAGTGTTTTAGTTTACAGTACGACAACACTAGTGTGTCTGTAAATGGCATGTACTGTCTTAATAGCCCTGTATTTGTTCCTGAAGGAAGGTAGAAAACACTGCCTACGTGCTGTCTTCTCCCTTTGTGACCCATTCTGCTTGAACAGATGTCCTGTTTAGAAGAGGGCCAATAGATTTGCTCTCACAAGTGCAGGCAGACTTGGAAGACTTGAGCTCCTTCTTAGGGAAGAGCATGCTGCAGTCTACAGCTCAAAGAATTGGGATGCCAGCCCAAGAGCAGCCTCCTGTCTCGGCATCTCAGCTCATCACGTGATGATTGCTCCTTTACCCTTCCGCCATCCCCAGTGAGTTTACATCCATGTGTGAGAGCTGGCCTGACATTAGAACCTACTTAAAACACGTACAGCAAAAGTACATTCCCTTTTATTCTCAGTGAAATAAGTATAAAATTATGTACAAGTAACAGTTTCTGAACATTGTTGCGCTGTAATCTGACAGCTTTTACAGATAAGATTCAGGAGTGCCTTTCTGGCATAAGGGATTTAAGGAAAAGGTCTCAGAAAAGGTTTCTGTTGGATCTCTAAAGCTGCACGTGGAATAGCCATGATAACTAAAAAGGACTTACTACGTGTTTAGGATTATTACAGAAGCTCATTGTCAGCATGTTGTCTTTCCTCCGGCTTCAGGTCCCAGAACTGTTAAGATGATGGTTTCATTAACTTGCTCTTTTCAAGAATAATAGGTATACAGGACTTAGACGAGACAGGAGGATTGCAGTTTTGAGGCCAGTCTGGCATACATAGCAGAAAATATAAGGGAAATAAGGAGAAAAGGAGAGAGAGAGAGAGAAAGAGAGAGAGAGAGAGAGAGAGAGAGAGAGAGGGAGAGGGAGAGGGAGAGGAGAGGAGAGGGAGAGGAGGGGGGAGAGAGGTGAAATAGATTCACTTGAAGTAGACATGTATTACAGACTATGCTTCCTGTGTAAGCATGATTTGAAATTCAATACTAGCATTCTTAGTTTGTTTCTTTTACTTTAAATAAAATCAATAGCAATCTGCTTTTGGGAGTTTGGGGGGAATATTAAAATTAAGAACATATGCTAAAAGGAGCTAATACAAGTTTTAGTACCTAAAGTTTAAAAAGCCACTGTTGATATTTGATTCAGGCAACTGAAAGAGATGTTCCAGTAGACAGTATGGTGTCCCTTTTTTTCTTTTTCAAACCTTGGAATTAAGAACAATCATTTCTGATCTCTGGACCTTTGTATCACTGCCCACTCCTGTCATTTCCTTCTCTTTACATCTTTCAATGGCTTTCTCCTTTGCCTCCTTTAAGCATCAGCTCAGATACTGCCTCTTTAGAAGGACTAACCCTTCCCAGCCTATGCACAGTAAACCTCCCCCATATCACAGACACAGTCCCTGCACACGAGCTCCACAAAGAAAGCCAGCCTTCATCTTCCTAACATCTGATGTCTAACATAGTGCCTATCCCAATAAATGTGAAGGAATTATATACATAAATTAGTGGAAATGAAGGAGGGGGAAAGAAAGGAAATAAGGCATAGGAAGAAAATGAATAATAAAACTTGCTAAAAGGAACAAACAATGTCCGGAGGAATAGTTTGTGGTGTGAGCATTGGTATCTATGCCTACCCAATTTGTAAAGAGTGTAGTAAAGTTCACGGCACTCTTTTTCTTCTCCTCTTCTCTCTGTTCTTTCCCCTCCCTGCCACGTATATGTGTGTGTGTGTGTGAGTGTGTGTGTGTGTGTGTACGTACATATCATCCTATCCTCTCTACCTCTCTAGGAACACAGTGATCTCTGTCAAGTAGAAAGTAATTCTTAGCAGACATCTACATCTTTCTGTAACCACTGCTTTATTGAAAGGCCCAGATTCTTACTGCCCTCAGCTGTGCCTGTCTTATGCTCGAGCTCTGCACTGTATCATGGAAACCCTGTGGATGATGCATAAGCAATCACCAGGCTGTGTTCCAGTAAAGCTTAGTTTCAGGACACTGACATATTGACTTCATACAATTTCACATAGTAGTATGGGTTTGTTCAACCCTTTGGGTTTGTTCAACCAAATAAAAATATAACGACCATGTCAGTCCATGGTCCTGTGAAAACAGGTAGCTGTCTGGATCTGGCCACTCTCCCAGCTCCTGGATTAGCTCCATAGTAATCTAATGGAATTGCAGCAACTTTGGGAATAAGTCTTTCACTTCTATGCTGATAGAATTTAGAGTAATTTGGCAGGGAAGGAAAGTCTAATATCACATGATTAGGCCTCCCTGGTCTAAAATCACTGAGTATCCTGCATGTTCCATTATCTATGGTAAACTTGACGATCTAAGCACCACTCATGGTATCTGAGACTGCCCAGGAGTGGGTACTGAAAAGCCATTAATTCTGCATACTCCCTCTCTTTTTAGACGTGGAAACTGACTATCCATTTCTTTCAGTGCAGTTTTGTGAAATCAACACAACTTGGGCACATTAAGCTAAATCCTGGTGTTCTTTATCCTCCTGGAAGGGACAATGTTTGGAATTTCAAGTGATGATTTCTCTAGACTTTGGTTTTAAGTGTAATGAGAACTTATCTGGGGAACCATTTTAAAACACTGTATGATGCTATTTTCTCTAAATGTAAAAATTCAAAAATTAGTTGGAAATTATGGTGTGTCTTCATGTTATTTTTACCGCTGTATTATTTTGAGCACTCCCAATAACTTTAAGATAAGAGAGCACTTGTACTCTTTCGTAACTCCCATCTCTCTTAAACAGCCGAATCTGCTATTTAAGCTTCCACCTTGGGAAGAAGCTAGTCAGTCGGCAGTGAATTCTCAGAATGCATCTCATTTGGAAGATAAAGCAGTTAAGTATTTCATAGATAGGAATATTTAGGATATTTAAATGGAATAGCTGGAAATGCATTTGCTTTATTTTGGGACCTAAAGAATAATCCAGCCCTCAGGTATGCTTCCTACAGGGATGTGTAAACAAGTTACTCATTTCTTTTTCCTCTGAATCATTAGATATATTAAAAAACAAAACAAAAAACAAAAAAGTTACCCATTGGTTACACAGGGTAGGTAAACTGAGGTTTCCTCCTTTCTTCTGTGTCTCTCTGTGTGTATTAGGAAGTACAGTTTAATAAATAGTGTTTTAATTAAAGCTAAACTGAATAGGAAGAAGGAAATGTGACACACAGTCAGCCAAATAGTTTGTTTTAAAATGTCTAGCTCAGGTCTTGATTTTCCTCAGCTGCAGCCCCTCTGACGTGTAACACTGAGAGGTAGCTGCTCTCAGGAACATGTGGGAGGAACATCACAACACCATGCAGAGGGTTGAATCGATGACGCTGTGTGTAAACTAGGATGCAGATTAGTGGAATTGCACATAGGTGAGCCATTTAATCACCAGGCTAGGCTGTGTGGTTGTGCTATTTAAGACCCAACTGTGTCACACACAGGACAGCCTTACAATGATAAGGCTGGAATTCAGTCCTCAGGAGGAAGGAGCTTGGGCCAAAGGGTCCTGTGCTTATAGGGGTTTCTTGTGACCATTTTCTTCCAAGAAGCCCAGGGGATGTGTGCCCTTGAGAGTTGCAAAGGAAAAGTTATCCTCGGGGTTCTTCTTGGTCCAGCTACAGTTGGAAGCCATCAGGTTCATACCCCTGGTCTATCTGAAAGTATAAGACCGCCCTAATATTTCCAACACATTTTTTCATGACACAAGCCTGTTTATAAGCTGTAGCATAATTCAATACTGCAATTTGACCTGTGCAGGCTTCAGAGATTTTTTTTTTCTTTTTGCAAATGTGTGACTAACCTCACAGCTGGAGACCTGGAGTCTATGTTGTTAAGTGAAAATAAGTCCTTGAAAAATTACAGTGTGTTGGGTTCTGAGTTGCTGGCTTTCTTCCTCTACTCCCCAACTGCTATTCTTGCATGTCTCTATGGGAATATTGCATCTTAAAAATCGCCCTGGCCACCACCACAGGCTTTATTTTATGTTGATTTTTCCTGGTGCTATAGCCCAGATACCACACACTGAACACAGCCTGTTTATCCCCTGCAAGTAGCCATTTCAATGTGGAACCGGGCACATTATTACCTTCCACCATCCTCATTTCTTTAAGGTATATTTTGTAGACACATACCCACACACCCCATTACTTTGTGTCTTAAAGGAGGCATCTTACAGGAATCCTACATTTTAAAAGATAAAAGTCATTGCTTTTTTATTTTGAAATAGAGTAAAAAATAACTTTGGTATTAGTTTTATTGAGTTGAGTGGAAGAATTTATAACATCTTGAAACAAAACTCGCCTTCCTCTTTTCAGGCTGTATTTTCTATTCTGAAGTCTAGAGACAAACCTCCAAAGCTTCTTTCACCACCACCCCTATTTCCATTGCTCATTCCACAAGTGATCACTCAGGTCCTCCTGCAGGTCCCTCAACAGTAGATACCAAAGTGTACCCCATCCTTGTGGAGTGCAATGTTTGTTACCTTCTCCAAAACAGCCAGCCGACCTGTCATGGTCAGTAATGACTTCATAACAAGCAAAACCACCATCTAAGTGCTAATCTGAGATTGAAGCAGAAGGAAGGCATAGAAGACATCTGTAGCCCACAGGTCTCCATCTTGACAACAATAACACCCAAGAGAATATACTGGAAAAGCAGAGAAGCTACTTTGAGTCTGCTTTTAAATCCTATGATTATCTCTGTGTCTCAGGCACTTGCCACACCAAGGCCAAATGACTCAAAGTATTATTAGACACTCTGTCAAGGCCAGGATTTGGCATATCTCTTTAAACTTGCTTTTCTTGGTAAGTCTGCTTGGTCATTTACTGATGGCATTTTAAAATAAAAACCTTCATGTGTTACCGTGGGTTTTTTTTTCTTCTTTTCATTTCTTTCATTAGTTTTGATTTGTTGGTTTGGACCATGAAATAGGTTAGTTTGAAAAATAAAAGCATATAAGTAGCTAATGAAATGACTAATAGACAGGTGGTATCTAATGAGATGAGGTGACAATAATCTCTTTGTGCCCAGTGATGGCTAAATTGAGCATTGGATGATTGGTACACCAATGCCATTGGTCTAGTACCATCTAATCTCAAGCTTCTCAGGGTCTAGGCTAACTTTGTTTGCCTATTGAAAGGGAGAATGCAATTCCATGTATGCATCGTAAGTGCATGTAGTATATTCAGAGCCAGTTTTTGTTATATTGTAAAAGCTTTTGATGTTGTTATTTCACTATCCTTTTATTAAAATCGCTCTACAAAATACCTTTTGGTGACAGTCAAAATCTTTGTTCTTCCATTCTTTGGACTATCTTGACATTTGAGGAAGAATGCATTTAAGATTGTGTCTACTGTTTTGGTTATTAGCCAACTAAGCAACTATTAAATACAACAGCTTGCTCTGAGGAAATACCCAGAAGGAAAAATGTATATGCTATGTGCATTTGGTACCTTAAAATACCCTTTGTTAAAGGGTTAACAGGTACAGTGTGATTGTCCCCTAGAGAGGGTTAACATTAGACCTGGTGAGATGGCTCACCAGGGAATATGCCTGCAGTGCAAGCATGAGGGCTTGATTTCCATTGCCACTTACAAAATTGGGCATCTTGGTTTATGAATGTAACCAAAGCAATGGGGAGCTGGAGAGAGGAGGCTTCAGTCTTGCTGGCTGCTTAGTCTACTCAAATGATCCAGTTCTAGATTCAGTGAAAAGCCCTGTCTAAAAAGTGAGGCAGAGCCTGATTGAGGTAGATACCCCACATTGACACCTGGCCTCCAGCCACTGCACAAATGTGTGCATGAACACACAGAAGAGTTGGTATTGACAAGAGGGAAGGCCTGTGTGGTGGTCTTTGGGTTATTTCCTTCTAGAATAGGCCATGTGCTTTTACTAGGAAGATGTCTTACTGGAATTTTCTTTTTGAAAACTATATTCCCACCATTTTCCCCTATTCCAAAGAGGATTGCCAAATTGTTTTATGTAAAGCTTTGGCTTGGAACAGACAGACTCATCTTGTGTTTGTATGCCCATGTTATTTTTCTCCTATGTTCAGGATAGATTTAGAGCCCTTCTTTGAGCATGCTGTGTGGTTGTAATGAGGGCACTAGAGTTCTTCAACTGTACGGTTCTATGGCAAATAAGTTCTTGTATCTTGATCTGTAAGCTTCTAATTCATCTCTTAAGTGTGATAACTAATTCAATGTGTCTAATTGATTGGTTCAGCTGATTCAAGTGAACTGTTAGTGATCCACCATTCAGATACCAGTGAGCCATGTCATGCTCATTCCCAACCTGGCTGACAGTCCTGTCCCGTCTGCAGTGATATTAATGAATTTGCCTCGGTTCATTCCTGAATTCTAATGCACACTCCATTCTGACCATAAGTAAATGAATATTTATGGTTCACAGCAGAGCGTTCACCTCATCCTAAAATGTTAAAATATATTTTAACAGTATGCATGCTGTAAGCTTCCTCCCAAATATAGCTCTGTCTCCATGACCTGTCAAGCTGAGAATAAATTAGAACACAATGTCTAGCTGCATTATCCTCACTAGATAGTGTATGATCGTCACGTGGAAGAATAGCTGTTAGCCCTGCACGTGTAAGCCAGTGACTGCGCGGCCTGTCTGTGACAGGCCTGTAAATATTAAAATTGTTCTTTGTTGCCACTGTAGATGTTTCTTAAATTTTGCTTAGAATAAATGAATGGTAGAAAAGGAATTATCTAATCACATGTACATGCACACACACACACACACACACACACACACACACACACACACACACGATAACACTGTAGACTTTATTCTCCCTAGACATTGTTCCTTCAAAATATTTGAAGGAACTTTCTCCTTTGATTTCTTTTTGATATTGTTGTTGTTTAATTTTCTATTCCCCTTAGAAATTAACATTTTTTGCCTCTGCATTAGTCTTGTTTCTTTTATCCTCATGACTGTTATTGGTTATCCAGAAATATTTCATAAAGCAGAAATAGATTTGCTTAATTCAATAATTTATTTGTACACTAATTTAACATCTTATTTTTGGATGATTTTATATACAGTAAATGAACTGGCAGACCTTAGATAGCTTTGTGGAGTCTCCCATTGTCTTAAAAGCCCATACAAAACTATGTAAGAGTGTGTTGTATATAATGTGCATTTTCCTGGGAAGATATCAGACACCCAAATCTATAACTGTAAAGATAAAGTCACTAATCCAGACCCTAAAATAGTTTTATTATCATGACAGTATCTTCATCACCGTGGAGGCTGTCTTCCCCTGTCTTTAACTACCCCTTCAGTGTCACTATGCTTTTCAAGGTTTAGACTTAGAAATAAGGGTTTTAAAGGGTTTGAGACTGCAGGTGGTGATCGAAGATAAAAATCTATGGAAACAAAATCTGGCAATTCAAAAAGGAAAAAGAAATGGGGGGGGAGGCAAAAAAAATCAAACACAAACCTCACCACTGAAACGTTTAGTAGAAACGCAGCGCTTGCCTTTTTGGCCAGGTATGGTATTGCACCTTCATAAGTTTTGGAAGCTTGTAAATGTAAAGAAGGAGTCCTTTCCTCTTACGTTCTGCACTGAGACTTTGACCCGTATGGTCACGCTCAAGAACCAGAGCAATGACCAGACTCATATTAGCTGTTGTTGTTTGACAACTGGAGTGAATAAAATGTAGGTTACAAAGAATTTCATATTTCTTTATTTTAAAAAAACCCACATCTGTTTTATCCGTGCATGGAGTGCGCCTGGAAAGGTCCACAGATATCATCTCTGAGTTGATGGTCTTCTATCGTGTGGGCCCCAGAGATCAAACTCAGGTGGTCAGGCTTGTGGCAGCACAGCCTCCCCTGACTATTTTTTGTGTGTTTGTTTTTGGCATTCATTTCCCATCGCAACCTGACTCCATTTCCTCTTGTGAAACAAGGAGGCAGTAGACAGGTAGGCGTTAGTGAGCGCATGGAGATGTGGTACTGATAGGCCTTTATGTTTTAAACAGATGGTGTTTTTGACTGTTTGGGCCCATAGTCCTATGACTAGGCACATGTTTACAAATCATACAAATGTTTAGATAGAATTCAGACATATAGTGTACATCACATTATCTTTGCCATAGTGTGATCAGAATGAAAGCAGATGGAAATCTAATTAAGTTCTTCTGTTTTGACGTTATATGAATTTACTTATTTCAAGCCATTGGAAATGTATTTTCTTAAAGCATAGCAATGGTAAACAGGATCAGCCCACAGAGCATGGTATGGGGGAACTTCAGTGCATGTAAGGATTATAAACATTTGGCATCCATACATAGTGGTTCGTATCTAGTGGCCAGGGCAGCCTTGTCCACTTAGTCTGTACAAGATGGTGAAGCATTGCGGACGGTGTTGCTGTGGGTTTGCTGGGAATAGGAAGCCTGATAGCGCAGAGCAGAGACCATTCAAGGCACCATATGCATATGTACTCAAACATGACACTAATTAGTCACCAGGGAATACTGATTTAATGCAACTTGTGGTAGTAAAAAGAGGAAATGCTTTCCAACATGCCAACAAAATGGAACTGAGCAAATTGTGCCACTGAGTGGTCCATTTTGGGTAGACTTTCCATAATATATGATGTTCATATGCTAATTTGTGCCCTCGAGATCAAATGTTTGCAGGTCGTTCATCTGTTTCCCAGTGTCAGGACTGGGGACCACAGAACTCCTCAGGGGAGAGCCCTTGGGTTTTCGTGGGACAGAGAGGATACTAATGAGGACCTCTTTCATTCTGCCTTTAGTTCCATGATACCATGGAGAGCAGAGGGTGAGGGGGTCAATGAATCACAGTCTAGTTAAGGAAAAAGATTCCAGATTCTGAAGATTTCCTCCAGTTGCTCAAAGGGTGTTAGGCCCTGGAAAATCTGGCCTTCGTCTTGACCTTCAGACTTAGCTTCCTCTCAAATCCAGGTTTTAAACTTGGGGAATATGTCCAGCTTGACCCTTCACCTCTAGAGAGTTGTGTTGATTTCAAAACCTTTTCTTTTCTTGATCATTTGACTTGTTAAGCGATACTGCTGTTGTGGCTCCTTTAAAACAGGTTCTTCTGTAATTTAAGATCTATAGCTGTTCCATAGAGTGACTACATAGCAGGGCCCTCTAGGGGTCAGGGTTGGCTCCACGGAAATCCTTCTCCATCCATATTTAACTACTGAAGTTATGTCTAAGTTCTACTAGGACACAGACTTTGCTGTCTGCCTGAGGGGCTGGTGTTTATGTGAGAGTGCCACTGTTACCACCCGGCTGGGAATCACGTCAGCACATTATCTGATGCTTACATCCTGAAGTGGAAAATATGAACAATGTATTAATGATATGAGCTATCCTCTTAGGAACTGGGTGTGAATCGATCACATTTACTATTAAATTAAGCCCAGAGGTCCTGTTCAGCAACAGGTGCACTAAGAAAAGGTATTGTGTTTCTTTCCTGTCTGCTTTTCCGTTGCTGACATCATCTGAATAACAAGTTTTCCATTTTTATCATAGTATTTTGCTAATGATAGGTAGACAGAAAACCCTGCCTGCATACAGCATTGCTTTAACAATTCTGAATTCTGCTTCATTTGCAGGACCGAGTAAATGCATTACAAATGGTAAGTGGGGGCCCTCTCCTTCTTGTATTAGAATTACTGCTCTCTGATGTGGATTTCAGAGCCCACCACTGGAAGCAATTCCAGAGAGCATTTCTAAAATTACCACTAAGATCCAAAGTGGGGAAGGCGCTAAACTGCATCTAAAAGGTAGGTGGATGTAAACTTTTTGGATGAAAACTTCAAAATAAAATTGTGACTGTATGGAAGGAGCTGAAGCTGTCTCAGGAGGGACATGCCAAGATGTGCTCGCTGTGGGGAAAGGGATTAGTGTAACTACGCTCCAGGCCGTGTATTGTTTCTGCGTGTCACCTCAGAGCAGCAAAGTACAGACCTTTAACATTGTTTTCAGTTTTCATCATTATCTCCCCCTTTAAGAAAGAAATCCATGAAACTGGATTAACCTTTTTGTGACGACAACTTTACTTGAAGAAACCTAGCATTGGGGAATAATTTTAAGCATCTAGCTGTTAGCAGTACATGATTGCATTTATTTTATTTAAAAATGATGAATTTTAAAATACAAGAAAGAAACCACGTGCCTGCAGTTGAAGTGAGTAGGTAAAGTACAGCATTTTCACCGCAGAGTGCGGTCATGGTAGGAGAGGCTTATGTTGTAATTCCAAATGAAAGCGAATTCAAGAAACCAAATCCCGTGTACCAACCAAGAAACAGATGCACGAAACAGCACACACACAACAGGTACTTGTACGATAAGAGTTATACTTTGTGATTTCTTCTCTGCATTCCCAGGTTTAGAAAATGCACCTGTTCTACTTTGATAAGCATTTCTTCCCAGCAGCCATGTGAATCAGAAAAAATAGGACTGGGGGTGTGGCTCAGTGCTGAAGGGCCTGCTTTGCATATGCAATGGGTGGGTTTGGTCTCCAGCACCTTAGAAAACCAGTAGAATAAAGTAGAGTACTGCTTTACGGCAAAATACTGTGCAGGATAAAAAGGCATATTTGAAGAAGTAAAGATTGCCGTGCTCTTGTTGGGGGCAGGAGATAGCAGTGTATAAAGCCTTGGTACAAATGCTGGACATGTATAATTTTTGCATTAAACAGTCATTAGGAAACTACATTAAGTACTAACAGTATCTTGGGAACACTGGGATTTCTCTTTTGGTAAATTTTTAATGTACAGAAAGTTATGACACTTCTTTAAGCAATAAAGCTAATAAGTAAGTCTCTGTACTTTAAGAAATAGAAATAAATGGGCCTGTTTTTATTAAGTGACACTGTCTAAACTCTTAAGTAATTTCTTCCTTTGACTTAACCGGACCGCTCAAAAAGTTCACTCCCCTTTCCCCCTTCAGTGTCACAGAATGGAGGAGTGCAGTATCTGTCTTTCTCCACGGTTTTATTGTGTTCCAGGAGTATCTTGCCGACGAGTTTACGAGTTGAATATTCTTTTAAAAACATGAAAAAAATCACAATATGTGTATTTGCAGATGTAGACTGAAAGCACAAAGTCCTGTATATGCACATCTAGAAAGGTGTGTCTTCACTCTGCACCTGTAAAAATGGCTAATGCTAAAATAACTTTAGCAAATCATCCTGACGAAAGAAAAACCTTGGGGAAGCGTTGGAGCCCAGTGTTGGGTTGCCATCATCATTGTGGTCACGTGTTATTTTTGTTTAAATATCTGAACTGTATCAGTGTGAGATCCAAAGCTAAAAGTCACATCAATGCAAAGTCTTTGTCATTTCCTTGTATTTGCTGGGTTTTCATATGCCTAACACCTTTCCTAATGAAGTATCACGCAGTAGAGTCTTAAAGGTCTTTTACAAAGGTCCCCTGGAACCAAAGGTAAAAATTAAAAGTCATCATGAGAAAAATAAAAATGATTAAATGGTCTGCAGTTGGTACAGTACCAGTTTTCTCAAAAAAATAATTATCATAAGTAAAACCATAAAAATTAAAATGCTTGGTAATAATATTAATGCTCAAATATTATGAAGTCTTTTGACTTCATGTGACATTATAAGAAGCAGAATTTAATTCACTTGGTGGGCTCTTCAACTGATAAAGTATTTTATAGTCCATAAAATCAAATATGCTGAAAGCAATCTGAATCATTTATTATTCTCTCATAATTCAGCCTCTAGACCATAGGCACATCTTGGTGTCCCACATTTGGCTGTGGCTATGAAGGTCACCGAAAGAGTCACATGCCGGGTGTGTGTTGTGGGGGAGGGATGTCACTTGGCATTCATTATTCCATTAGGGGTACCGATGATTGATTATTTTAAGGGTTTAGCTAGTTCTGATACCCCAAAGCATGCTGTTTCTTCATCATCCTATGATGTCATTTGACAGTTGTCACCTGTCTGTTTATGCGTCTACCATTTCTTATTATTCTGCTTCACCATCAAATAAGTTCCTTGGATTTCAAAGTATGTGTTGTTTGTAAATGAATCCTTAGGATCTGTCAAAAACTCCACATATACATGGTAGACATTGCATTGCATGAAAAGTGTTGAACTCCATATACCCTAATCTTATCCAAGACTATACATAGCTATGAAAGTGTAGATATCAGTTCAGTAGTTGAGGGGAAAATTTCCCAGAAGTATATTAATTAATTTCTGGTTCTTTCCAGATAGTACCATACACTATTTGGCATTTTAATAAGTACCAACCATTTTCTCTGTTTACAGAGTTTTCCTTAAAAGGAAACCCCTTCAGCCAAAATATGGCAAGTTGGTTACCAAATAAAAATAAGTGATTACCAGAAGAAAATGTGGGACCAAAAGCCTTAGATTACTGGCAGTGGTAATATGGAATTTGTGTGTTTCTTGGGCACTTTGAAGGGACTGCATTGACTGAAGGAGGAGAAAAGGAAAATAAGCTGTCATTGGTGCCCTTAAGGAGCTTGTAGTCAGATTGAGTTGAGATGTCACTTACATATAAGTGAGTTACTGCCGGGCAGTAAAATGCACCGCTCCCGGGACTTGAGTGGGAGAGAGAATGCACAGCGCAGCCGCCGTTACAAAAGAGACATTGGTAGAATAAATTAGAGCAACATTGTGTCTGGGCACATCATAAAAATTACAGGTTTTGAAGTTTGAAGACATGATGAGGAGGACAGATTTATCTGTGCAGTATGAAGGATTGGTAGTGTCATGCAGAGAGAGGCAAAGGAGGCTTCCACATGAGGGTGTAATAGAAATGAACATGGGGTTTGTTACGCCAATACTCTTAAGACAGTTGATGTTATGACTCTTGTGTAATCATAAAACGAGCTTCTGTCAAACATGCTCATTTAGCTGCTTAATGATGGCATGAACCGGATATTATAATTGATTCAAAAGAACTGCGGAGACAGTAGATGAGGGAAGGAAGGACAGAGGGGGAGGAGAAGGGAATGGGAGAGGCAGGGACGAAGAGAGGAAGGAGGAGGATTGCTGAAGTAAATTGGGCTCTTCCTTAGTAAAATATTAAATCAATTGCAAGTAGACAAACTTAATTATCTGTGAGTAGGAATCATTGACTGTCAGTTCTCTGCAAGTTGGAACTTCACAAAATCAACAACAGTGCCCAGCGTAGAGATCTGGTAGGGTCTGAGCATCCAGACGGGTGTGCTTGGCAAAAGCTACTGAAGCACATTCCCACGCCGTTCATGCTTGCTCAGGAGAGAGTCGCTGCAGCCTTCGACAAGGGCACAGTTTACAGTAGTAAGAGCTATCATCCGGGGACTGAAATGCAAAGCAAAGAGTTTGGGGGAAGCCACCCGAGGTACAAGTCACTTCTTTTTGAAAAGCAGTTTGTACTGGTTGGCACTGGATGCTGAGCCATCCTTGGGAGGAATTCTAGCTTTTCTTTGGGCATGAAGGTTAGGAGCTGAGAAGTGCTAGATTTTTTTTTTTTAATTCCATAGAGAGCTGTTAATGGCTTTTATGCCCTTACCTGTGTTTTGAAATATGGTAAAAAAAAAAAAAAAAAAAAAAGACAGGGTGTGGCCGCTCTGCCCATGACAGAGTGGTGCGTGTAAAGAAAGCTGGGAAGGGGCAACATGGATAAAAGTCATCTTTAGAAATGTGCTTGGGAAAATGAAAGGTTGAGAACAGTCAGTGGTGTCACTTTTCCAATAAAGGACTAACAGACTCAGTAAATGGAGGTCAAGGCTGAGAGGAAGAGGAGGACTAGTGAGAAAGTAAGAAGTTGAAGGAGAAGTCACAGCGACTCACTATAGAGCATACATTCACATTTCACATACTTTACACATCTCCCTCTATGTTATTTCTATGAACACCTTGGTACTTTAGAGTCTCGGATTCTAATATTGACACTTGGCATGACTACAATATCACAGTCTGCCCATATAATAGTGGGCATTCATTAAGATGAAATTAGTTTCTCGTAGCAGCTCAAGCATAATGAGTTCTTGGAAGGATGGAGTCATGGCCGAATCTAGGAGTCAGGCTCTTCTTTTTGCTCTGCCTGCCTCAATGTGATCCTGCCTCGTCCATCTGCGGTCATTATGACTGATTAGAAGTAGTAAAAGAACGAGATAAAGGGATACAGCGATGTATACACCATTTAATGAAACCTGAAAGTCACACACACACACACACACACACACACACACACGTTTCTTTTTATCCCAGGGCCAGAATGTAATCACATAGCCATACATTAGCTCCAAGGTTTAAAGAAGTAACTGTATAAACAATAACCATTAGGAAATTTCAGTGCAACCTTCCAAGCAGCCCACAACTGAAAATATAAATTGTAGTGGGACTTGTAAAATGTATAGAATGGAATGATAATTAAGTATGTCAGATCAGGAGAGGGGTACTTCATGAGAAATCTAAGTACTTAGATGCTTACATAAAACAGAGGAGATGGGAATTCAGTTAACACAAACGTAAAGAAATCTAAGCCCCCAAAGTGGGAAGACTAGAAATCAATGAATTGGAAAGAAGTAGCCATGCAGTGGTCTGACGAAGTGAAGCTTGGTGACTTAACCTGCACATTTGGTCTGAGCAGCCTGCCTTGGTGCATGCGAGCATTGTTACCTATGGGTGAGGATATGGTCTCAGGAGCTGTAGAATTTGAAAAGAGGCGTGCTGTGTCAGATACATTTGGAATGTCAGGGGAAATGACCAAATTCCCAGAAAGTGTCATTTTTAGGCCTAAGAGTAAAGATAATGGATAGACCCATAACTAAATTCCTAAAAATTTTCTCCCAAAGGGCCACCAAAACAGATTAACTTAAGATTACAGTTCCCAAGTAGTCTAGAAAGTTAAGCTTTGTAAAAGGTTTTCCAGAGACTAAGAAAGAGAGCAGGTGCACAGCTTGTGTTCTGAGCTATGTGATTTTACTATAAAACCAGACAGAGAGTAAATAAAGAAAATTAGTGTTTTTTCAATTATTATTATGTGTACAAGATTAGTGTACCAAATGACTAGAAAAATAAATTTTTAATGTTTTATACAGATTTATTTAAAACTGTAGTCATGAGTAAATTGATGTTGTTCCTGGAATATAGACTGGTTTAGCATTAGAAAATTAACCAATGTCATTCAACACACTAGTAAATTAGGGATGATTCTGTATGGTGCTGGTCTTCATTCATTATCATGGGAATGATAAATAAAACTACAAAGAATCTTCACTTTCCTTAACCTGTATGTGTGTATGTGTGTGTGTGTGTGTGTGTGTGTGTGTGTGTGTGTGTGTGTGTGTGTGTGTGTGTGTGTGTGTATACACATGGTTTTGGGTTTTTTTTTTTTGTTTTTTTTTTTTCTTTTTTTTTGGAGCTGGGGACTGAACCCAGGGCCTTGTGCTTGCTAGGAAGTGCTCTACCCACTGAGCTAAATCCCCAACCCATACACATGTTTTTTGACCACCATGATATATTTTCCCCAAAACAAAGAGAATTGAAACATGTTATTAGAACCTAGTTTTTTTTAATGTTTGTTTTACTTCAAAATGGTTATTGCCACCACCTCTAACAGTGATTTCCGAAGATAATTAGTGACACTCAGTGTGACATCCTACTAGGGTAACATGCTCCCCTGGACATGTCAAGCTCTGCCAAGGAGTGGCAGGCACAAACAGGATGGAGAGGATCACCCTTCCCGTCCTTCATGCTGTATATACGTTGTCTACACTGCGCTGCCTGAACAGGCCGCTGTGCCTTTCGGGTCTCCATTCCAACAGCAAGTGCTGTGGATGGTTGAGCATGCCAACGGAGGAGTGGACAGTAAGCATCCTTGTTATTCCTTCCAAGCCATAGAGTGGACGGTTAGTAAGTAGGCTACAGTCCTCCTGTTCATCGGGTGCTTTCCAGCGTTTTGCTTCCAATGAAGTTGAAAGGGAATTTAATCAAACTGAGAAATTGCCTAATTAATTTTGCATGACAGATCACTATGTAGTCATTGTCATAAAAAGAGTATGGCAGTCAAAGGGTAAGGGTGGTATGAGAACACTGCTTTCATATCCTTGTACTATCATGTGCAGAAACCTCCTCAATGATTAAATCTATGAAGAGAAAATACAAAGGAATACAATGGAACCCTGACTTACAGAAACAGAATCAGCCTACTCCTGAATACACAGGCTGACTGGGTGCAGGGAAGGTGTACTATCCTCCTCCCAGCAAGTTATACACTTTGATTTCTTTTCCTTTTGTTATCATTTCATATTTAAGAATTTTTCTTAAAATTACTTACAATGATAATCTAGCCCACAAGAAATAGATGTAGCATCCATGTAAAGTTTGTGGTCACCAGAAATTTTAGAATGTAGTTTGTCTCTATACTTGTATGTTTTTATTCCAAAGTATGAGAGTAACAAATATACTAGTATAACACACTATAAAATTTTTAGAAATATAATGGGAAAGGACAGCCATAAAATTAGTGGTTTTCATGTTTTCTTTTTTTTAACTTTCTAAGTTCTTACTTTTTTTAGAGTTTTAAATTTTTGTTTATTTATTTACATCCTAAATGGTGTCCCCTCTTCCAGTCCCTTCCCCCACCCCCTTCCCCTTCTCCTCTGAGAGAGTGGGCACCCCCTCTCCCATGATCACACATCAAGTCTCTGCAGGGTTAGGTTCATCCTCTCCCACAGAGCCCTGACAAGGCAGAGAGCCCCCAGGGTCTAGCTTAGTTGACTCTGTTGGTCTTCCTGTAGAGTCCCTGTTTCCTTCAGGGACTTCAGTCCCTATCCCAACTCTTCCATAAGACTCCCTGAGCTTATGTTTGACTTGGATTTTCTAATGGCTTATGTTTGTCTAATGTTTGTCTAATGTTTGTCTGTGGGTCTCTGTATCTGTTTCAGTCAGCTGCAGAGTAGAACCTCTCAGAGGACGGTTATGCTAGGCTCCTGCCTGCAAGCGTAACAGAGCATCATTAACAGTGTCAGGAATTGGTGCTTCATGTTCTCTTTTAAAATTCTCTTTTATTCTTTGAAAATTTCTTATGATATAGCACTATGCTGATCACACCCACCTTCCGCGTTCCTCCTTCAATACCCCTTCAGGCTCTAGCACATTTCTGTCTAAACTCTGCCTCTTTTTTTTTGTTGTTGTTGTTGTTGTTGTGGTTTGCCCTGAAGTTATCTGTATTTTGATGCTAATTCCACTGCCCCAAGGTGACTTCACCAGAACCACCTCCCCATTGAATTTGTAAAGTACAGGTGAGGGGCAGGTACAGGATAGAAGGAGGCCTGTCATTGGAGGAGAAGGAAGGATGGGCGGGAGAGAAGTTTGAAGGAAGAGGAGGAGACTAGGACGGGAAGGAGGAGACAGGAGCAGGAGAGGGTGAGAAGCCATGGCAGATGATGTTAAGATTCTGCTCTGTGTATTTACAGGTTGTTATAAATGTTCTCAAGGGATGGATGGTACTGGGCTTTGTATGTTTAAGTGGGCAATTATATCTTACCAAGTGGGTCAAAGGTTATTGTGTTGTGTGTTCTTTTATGTGACGGTTTGAGTGTAGGAAAGTGTGAGGCTGGGATGTGTTTCTTCCAAGATATCTAGCAGATATCTTGGGGGCACTGAGGTGCTAGACCTAGTGAGATAAAAGACCACAATACATTATTATTTTTATATTTTTACAACAACATCTTTTTGTAAGATAGATAGATAGATAGATAGATAGATAGATAGATAGATAGATAGATAGATAGATAAATGCCACGAGTCCAGTCTATGATGCCCCTTGAATGCATGTATTTGGGTCTATCTGCTTAGCATAACCACCACCAAAGGCTAGAACTTGAAAGAAGAAATGCTGTCCCTCCTCTAGCAGCCCTCAGATGCCAATTGCTCCTTAGCTCATGGTAAGAACCTTGGTTTCCTACCCCATCATACTGGAGTTTTAAATGGCTTGTTCTGGTACAAGAGCCACCTGCTATGTGCTCATGATTGCACACTATCCGAGTTGTGTCTAGAAGGCAGCATTCCACTGCTCTCTTCCTCATCCTCCTTTTATTTCCCTTCCCTCTTCCAGTGTTGTCCTCTTGATTGGGGAACAGCAGGGTGGCAGAGATGCCCTGTACACAGCTGAACACTCACAGTCACAATCCCGTATTCTAAGCACTTAGATCAGTTATGCTTCCTCCACTGACTGCTGCCCACGGCCAGAAGCTCCTCTGAACAAGATGGAGGACAGCATAACCATGGGTGTGAACAAAATTCTTTAGAATGCAGTTTGACTGGATGCCAGTTTAGTAAAAACCATAGCACTAGGCTCCTGCCTAGGGCCTACAGTCTCCCCAGCCATAGGCTTTTGATCATGTTTACCCATGAGGTATAAAATCCATCCTATGAAGCAGATCTTATATCCAATCAGAAATACACATACACATAGTCTCATACACATCATGCCACTATCACACAGCTTGCCTGACAGGTCAGTGTTGCAACCTGCATAGTGCTTTCCAGCACCCTGAAAGCTAATCAATGAGGGGAAATTTTCTGGATCAGTTCCTAGTTTCTCTCTCTGAGTCCTACAACCCAGGTTATATTCAGCATTAGAAACTTACCATCTAGTTATGGTGGCGACCAAGAGGATGACAATGGCCGGCATTGTTCAGGCACTTCTAGGACCTCCGTGATTAGTAACTTATAGGGAGGTATTGGGTATTCCTGGCTCTGAGATTGTCATTTAACAACCTCTCTTCTGGGAGCATCATTGTCCACCTATGATGGTGACTCTGTTCAAACTGAAAGTTTTTAGTTGTATTCTTAACTGACAAACGAGTGGGTTTTCACAAGGATAAGGCTTTTTCTTACCTCCTTGGTTTTGTGTAAGTTGCTTCCAATTTTTTCATGTCTCCCATTAGTTGATATTAATTATGCTTAATAATAGGTTTCAATATGACATTTCATACATATATACATACCATGTTTTAATAAAGTACTCCCACTCCCTCTCATCTCCCTCCTACTACATATAAACCCCTTCCTCCTTCTAACCCTTACCCTTCTACTTTCAGGTCTTTTTTTTTAATTAGTTTTTTTCATACCATGTATTCTGATCACAATTGTACCTTCCTCATCTCCTCCAAGGTCATCTCCAACTCCCCACTCATCCAGCTTCACATCTTCTTTCCTTTTCTCTTTAAAAATGAGCAAACAGGCAAAAAAGGGAAAAAAAACCACAGAATAGAGCAAAACAGAATAGAACAAAAACCTCATAATATGTATGAAAAAGACTAGTAAGATTAAAACTAAATGCCAAGAGAAATCATTGTGAGACAAACAAAAAATCCTCCAAAAATGATTTATTGAGTTCATTTAGTGCTGGCCATCTATTGCTGGGATTGGAGCTTGCCCTTAAGTGTGTTTAATATATTCAGCAAGGCTCCATAGCAGAGAAACTAATTCTTCTCTTGCAAGTGATTATCAGTTGCAGATAGCTTCCCTGTGCATGCAGCCACCATCTCTGTGAGTTACTGTGTCTCAGTCTGGTTGTGTCTAAAAGGCCTTTTCTCCTTGGTGTCTTCCGTCCCCTCTGCCTCTTACACTCTTCGTCTTCCACGGGAATCCCTGAGCCCCAAGGGGAGAGGTTTGATGGAGACATCCCATATAGGACTGAGTGTCTCAAGGTCTCTCACTCTGCACATTGCTAGTTGTGGGGTTTCCTATGTCTCCTTGGTTTCCAAATGTGTTTCCTCATTTTCAGGAACCTGAGCTCCTTGATCAGCTACATCAACTGCTAACTACTTACAAATTCCTGAGAAAGAGTTAAGCTTCATGAGATTCTCCCTACTTGTGACAAGCTGTTGATGGGCCCAATCTTGTACAGACCTTGTGCAGTTAGTTCCTCACAGCTGCTGGGAGCTCATGTCATTCCTGGAGGTCAGCATTCCATACCTCCAATCTGTTCTTCTTTCTTAGATTCTTTCTGCCCTCTCTTCCATAATGTTCCCTGAGCCTTGGAGAAAAGGATACCGATGCCCCATGTATGGCTGGACATTCAATAATTATCTATTAGTTATAAGTTTCTATAGTCACCACTAGCCACTGCAACAAGAAGCTTCTTTATCAGAGTGTGTGAACACAGTTATCAGAAGGTAATATGACAGCCATTTCATATCGTGTCCATGTAGAAAACAGCAGCAGCAGTTTCCACACTAGGACTTATGACCTCCTCATGAGTATTTGACCAGATTTACAGTTCAATTCCCCCTGTGAATCTAGTGAGAAAGCAGTGGGTTACCCTCATAACAGACTGGAGAGTCCTGTACCAGTAAGCTCATCTTCTGCATCCATCCAGTAGTCTTGTACACAGGCAGCCCAGCTGCCTTGTGTACCCTCAGAAGTCTAAACAGCTCCATGTGGAGCACTGCAGGGCCGCCTCCTAGGAGGAAGCTTCCACACCAATTCCAGATCAGTTTCACTGTATCCTGAAGTCAAGATGTATGGTGTCTATAGCAGAGAGCCTTGCCTAGTTCTGGTAGTCAGTCAAAAATTGCCTGCATTGTTTTGGGGTCTCAAGGAGATTTCCATTATTTAATAACTTACGACTTCTGGGAATAGCTCTGTTTACCTTAGCACACTATCTCCATTGTTTAAGTTATCATACAGACTTTCTGTTGTCACTCCCAACACTGCTTTTTGTTTCAGGATAATTTTTATTTTTTAAGCAAATAGTGCCAATATGCTAGTGATATAAAAAGCACACTGAAGAACTTTAAGTGAGTAATGTATAGTTTGATACGTTGCAGTGTCTCGGCTGTAAAGGGATTGATGTATAAGCGTAAGAACCCAGGCTGTGATCTCCTCTACCTTTGTCAGTAGCTGATCATGGCAAGGGAGATGGGAAATGGGAGGATTCTGTCCAGGCTTGCTAACTTCCAGTTCCAGGTTTCATGAGAAATTATTTAAAAAAAATAAGACTGGGAGTAATTTGAAGCTAGCTGGGGTTGCTCTGTGACTTCCCATGTGTGTTTCACACGCGTGCGCGCGTGCACGCATGCACACACGCACGCACACAATTGCACACGGTGTGTGTACACACAATAACATGTACACAGATGCTAATACTGAGTAAAATGCTATTATGTGGAAGAGCAACTCTGCAGTTGCTAAACAACACTAAAAACCTCTGCATATGCTTATGCGTTGAGGACATAAATAGTTCAAATAATTACCTTAGAAAGTAATTAAATTTTGAAAAGCCATTGACTGAAGTAGATGTGTAATTCTGAGTTTGCAGTGGTTAGCGTCCAGCCTGCTTCTGGGATACTTAACACCATCTAATCTGCCTTGTGTGGAGATATACAGTTATAAGTTTACCTGAAGCTATTCAAAACACCAACCCCATTGACATTTTGAAAAATATTATTTCTAAAACACTTGTGGCCTCCTAAGCAATTCTATAAAAACCTAAAAAAAAAATCCATCCTGCTGTCATTAGTAGTGCATGTTTAAACTACACATATACTAGTTAACTTGAATGTGGGTGTCCAATCCACGCTTACACCAGATTCACAAGGACGTGTTGTATGTCTTTTTGGAAATTGTAATGATCTGCCTGCCA
Organism: Rattus rattus; assembly: GCF_011064425.1. Taxonomy (NCBI): domain Eukaryota; kingdom Metazoa; phylum Chordata; class Mammalia; order Rodentia; family Muridae; genus Rattus; species Rattus rattus. The sequence continues at coordinate 104,257,449 of NC_046160.1, read as the reverse complement.
CATATGTGTACTCCTCCTTATATTTAGTGAGACTGCCAGTTGATACAATTTTCTTTCTTTCCTGTCCTGAATGTTTTTTTTTTATTGGTTATTTTATTTATTTACATTTCAAATGTTATCCCCCTTTCCAGTTTCCCCTCCACAAGTCCCCTATTCCCTCCTCCCTCCCCCTGCCTCTATGAGGGTGCTCCCCCACCTACCCACCCACCCACTCCTGCCTCAGTGGCCTAGTGTTCCCCTATCCTGGGTCATCAAGCTTCCACAGGACCAAGGGTTCCCCTCCTAGTGATTCCCAATAAGGTAATCTTTGGCTATGTATCCAGATGGAGCCATGGGTAGCCCCTGTATACTCTTTGGTTGGTGGTTTAGTTCCTGGGAGCACAGGGTTCTGGTTGGTTGATATTATTGTTCTTCCTATGAGGTTGCAAACCTCTTCAGTTCCTACAGTCCTTGTCCTAACTTCCCCATTGGAGTCCCAGCACTCAGTCCAATGTTCGGCTGTGTACCTCTGCTTCAGTATTGGGCTGGCTTCTTATATTGGGCTGTTGTCAGTAAGCACTTCTTGGCATTAGCAATAATGTCTGTGTTTGGTGTCAGTAGATGGGATGGATCCCTAGGTGGGGCAGTCTCTGGATGGCCTTTCCTTCAGTCTCTTGCTCCACTCTTTATCCCTGCATTTCCTTTTGATAGAAGCAATTCTGGATTAATATTTTTGAGGTGGGTGAGTGGCCTTATCTCTCACCTGGGGGCTGTGCCTATATCCTAGAGACTGGATATGGTCTCTACAAGTTCTCTCTCCCCTTTGTTGGGTATTTTGGCTAAGGTCCTCCCTGTTGGGTCCTGGGGACCTCTTGGTTCCATGGCATCTGGGACTTCCTACTGGTTACCCCCGTTCCCTTCCCTCACTGCCACACTCCTACTTTCAAATTCTTGACCCTCTGTACTTCTCCTCCATCTCCTTCCATATCTGAGCTGCTGCCACTCCCCACCCCAACCCGTTTCCCTCCCGTTCTTCTCTCCCTCCCAGATCCCTCTCTCCCTCTAGTTCCCAGAGATTATTCTCTGACCCCTACTGAATAGGACTATAGCATCCACACTTTGGTGTGATCTCCTTTCTTCTTGAGTTTCGTATGGTCTGTGATTTGTATCGTGATTTTTCCAAGCTTCTTTTTGGCTGATATCCACTTATCAGGGAGTGCATACCATCTGTGTTCTTTTGTGACTTGGGTTACCTCTCTCAGGATGATATTTTCAGGTTCCATCCATTTACCTGTGAACTTCATGAAGTCCTTGTTTTTAATAGCTGAGTAGTACTCCATTGTGTAAATGTACCACATTTTCTGTATCCATTCCTCTGTTGAGGTACATCTGGGTTCTTTCCAGCTTCTGGCTATTATAAATAAGGCTGCTGTTATTCATTATTGATGACATTTGCACAAAACTCCACAGGCCCAGCAGTTGAAGAGCAGGCATTCTTTGTTAACAAGATGAATTGTGCCCTGGATACTTGGGAATATATGGTCACCAATGAGTTAATGTTCTTACTAAGTGCCCCTGCTGTGCCCAGGAAACACTGACCTGAGCATGTGAATCTGAATCAGGCCAGATAACTAGTTGTTCCTCATTTCAGTGCCTCCCTTCAGGATTTACAAGGAACTTGCAGCTAAGAGAAAGTTGCCTTTATCTCTTTACAAAGGCCAAAATTGCTGTTTCAAACCCAAAGATGAAACCATGTTCACTTTTGGTTTTGCCAGGACTATGAGCTTCTCATTGAAGTTGCCTGAGAGGTTCAGTCCAATTGGCTTTTTACCAAATAAAACGCAGTGTGCTCTGTACGCTTTTGACCCAGAATCAGGTGAATCTCAGCAGTCTTGGCTGAGCCACATTGTAAAATTTTGGATTTGTTTGGACTTGACACTTCCTGGGAACCCATTCAAACTGAAACCGGAAAAAGGTTTTGCACAAATCCTGTCCCAGCCTGCCCTGCCAAGGTTCCCACTGCTCCAGCATTGGTCCACCTTCTGTGCATTCGCATTGAGGGCAGACGGAAATATCTCATGAATCTCTCATGAGGGACCTGGAGTGAAACAATCTAGACATTCTCCTTTGTCCACCTTCTCCCCAAACACAAGAGCTGGGCTCTCGATTTATTAGTAATAAAGTATTTGTCTTTCCCAATAATGGGGTCAACTTCAAAGGGTTAAGCCTCCAGAAGAAGACTGCTCATGGTCAAGTGCAGCAACACTGCTAAAGCAAGCAGCCTGCTTAGAGTCACAACTGATGGCAAGAGCTGATGGTCAAGTCAAAAATAGAAGATTTCTTCCAGCTTGGAAAAAAAAAGTTCCTTACAGCCTCGTCAAGGTTTTTCATAAGAGTCCAGACTCAGGGAATGGATCATTGAGGAAGTACATAGAGAGTGAGGCTTCCCAGCCCCGCAGGGTCGTGGGGGTTTGGAGTGGCACTGTGTTTGCAGGTCAGACTGCAGCCTCCCATCTGATGCAGATGCAGAATCATGGTGCTGGAAGAAATGCCTGGCTTGTGTTTTCTAGTCCAGGTCTGTCACCATCAGTAATGAACTGCATCCTCTGGGTAAAACACTCTTTCTTCCTATTGTGAAAATAAAAGAAATATACTTTATAAAGCAAAGTACAAGCATCTTTCTGAAAAACGTAACGGGCATAAGAAATGCCTTCTGTCTTTCAAAGACCATATCTGGTAAACTTGTGATAGATGAGAGTTGTTTACTTTAGATCTTAAATCAGCCAGAAAAAAATATGGTGGTACACGTTCAATATGTCATTTGTAGGAGCAGTACATCTTATATACTTTTTAAAGTATGTTTTTAAAAAACTGATTTGGGACATTTTCATCATGTGTATGTAGAATAAATTACAAGTTTCAGGTGATATTTGCCTTGTTTTCCAGTAATGGGTATCTATTTGTAAAAAAATACCTGATTAATTGTGAGAACATCTTGGTTCTGGTCATGTTGTCATGACACCCAGGTATATGACCCTGAGTGAGTTATTAGTGTTCTCTTCATGTCACATCTACTTGGTTTTTGTAATGACTGGGGTAGAGTGAGTAACATAGAAGCTCCTTCCTCCTATTGGGCTCGTCTAGTCTAGCAGACCTACATGGGAGTTCCTGGAAATGTCCACCCCATTAGTATCTGTTGATTTAATCAGGAAATAATGTGTATTGGAGTCTTTCCAAGTCCTTACTCTGTTCCACCTGCTCGTAGTTCATTTGAAGCAACAACAGCTGACTAGCTCCTTGGCCAGGGACCTCACACATTTGAAAATGTTCGAACTGGATTGAGTCTTAAATGGCCTTCTGACACACCCTTGGTTTGTGCTGGGGTAGTTTATAGGCCAGAAAGTTCACGACTTCCTGAGTGAGCCGAAACCTGGAGTTATGTCCTGATTAGTGACAATATTCTTTCCATTCTGTGCTCTCTGCTATGACAGGTGAGGGTAGATAAATTCAGGTGATGGAATTCTTTAGGTCGTCTTTTGACTCCTGCAAAATGAAACAAGAACATTGGTCACTAGTGTCTCCAGGGCTCTTGGAAAGAATAGAGAGAAACGAGAGAGGCTGCCGCCCACAGACCATATTCAGAATGTGCCCTAAACTTATTGGTAAACAGAGTTCCATAATGCGCCTTTGATCTCCACTTGCTTCTTGCTTGTGAATGTTGACGTGCCCCTAGGCTTCAGTACCAGTTCTGTCTTGAGCTTGTTCTTTGTATTAAACACCTCAGTTGATCTCTTTTTATTTCATGTATCTACATAACTGCTCTAATACCACTTTCACAAGTGTTTATAAAGTTTCTCTGGGGCTTTTAATAAACTTTGATCTCAGATGAAAGGCTGGAAACAGTATAAATGGTCACTATTAGCATTATTAATATAAATACCCTAGATGGCCTCATGTTAATTATTTAACATTCATGGACGATTTCAACCTATCATTGCCCCCAACTGCATAATATTTGAACATCAAACAGCAAAGTCAAACGATTAAACTACCCCTTCCCTCATTATCCTCCTGGGTGCTCTTAGTTAATTTGCTTAACTGGCTTTCTGTGAGTGTTTTTCTGGGGCATTTCAATGTTTTCTTTAGTAGCTCTCCCTTGTACATGTGTCCATTGTGAAGGCTAATGGAGCATGTCCTGGGGTAGCTTCAGTGCTACCAGACACAAGCAAGATGATGTGTCAAGCAGGTAGGCTCACTGACTGGCATGTGTGTTCTATGCTGTACTGTCTTCTGTTCAGGGCATATATCTTCACACTGACTCAGAACATATTTTTATCCTGTGCTACCTCAATGTCCCTGCTTCTTCTGGGTGTTTAGGGAGCTCAGGATCAAAGTGAGGCAAAGTCAGGTGGGGCCCAGATATTTAGAGAATGCCTGAGATTTGGGACATGGGAGTTAGAAGACGTTATTAGAGATTGTGGCTCTGTACACAGCAGCTCACCTAGCCTCTCTCAACCCAATTTCTGCCAGTGTGAAATGATGGCGTCCAGATGTCTCACAGGCTGAGATGATCCAATGAGATCATAGGTGGGAAAAAAATTTTCTAAATATTAAAATGTCTGTCAGCAGACACAAGAACAGTAGATGCATGGGAAATGGTTGGCTTATGAACCTGAACATTTCCACTCAACTCCTGGTTTTGCTATACTCGGCGTTTTGGCATTCTCTAACTCTTACCTCCAAAATCCCACCGTGTTAATTGGGACTTCGCCTTTTTGACAGCAGTCCCAGTAGCGTTAGTTCTGCATCCTTCAGCCTTAGGTTTGGCTCCCCAGTTGGTGGTAACACACAGCAATGGCTTTCAGTGACTGCTTTGGGCCAGCTTCTTTCCTCTTAAGGATTCCCCTGATTTTCACCCCATGGAGCCTGTCATCCGTCTGCCTTCCTTCATTGTCTTCATTCTTCATTGCTGCTCTGTGAGGCCTCTACTAAGGCCTATTGACCTATAAAAATAGTACCACCAACATTCTTTGTCATACCCTTCTTTTTAAAGTCTTCCATGAACCATGGGTGCTTAATTTTTAGACTTACTGAAATTATTAAATTTTGTTTGAATGAACATGAAGAGCCAGTTTGACCAGTCCTATCATTTGTAACAATTTAGACAATATATAAAATCAGCATCTTTAGAAGCCACATAAGTAGTTTTAAAGGAATTCAGCATAATGGGAGAATTTGTTGATTTTTGTCTCATTGTTTTCTTGAATAAATGGAAATTTGTTTGAGGCAGTTGACTAATTACAGGAACTGTTTCCCTCACTGATTTCTTTCCCAACTGTGTGACTCCTCCATGACATTAGTCATTGGATTCCATCCCTGTCTCCATTCCATGTGTGGCAACCAGCAAGGACGTGAAAAACAATGGAGTCTAAACATTGTGTCTCCTTAGGGACACTACTACAAGGCAGCTTGGGACTGTACCCATGAAGTCCATCAGACTCATCAGCCCCCATAGAAGTAATGTAAGGGGCTCCCTGGGAGGAGATACTTAGGACTCAGAGGATTGAAAGACTCTCGTGATGACAAAAATCGAAAGCTTTTCACTGGTGGGTGTACTGTTAATACTTCATCAAGGTCAGTTGGACCTAATCCTGTTTCTTTTTCTTTATAATTCCTTTCATTTATCTTTTAATATATGAAACTCAAAGCAGCATCTCACATGACAATTATTAAAAATCAAACATTCTAACATTTAAAATCTCCAAAATAAATAATTTGATACTTATATACTAAGAAATACTGGGAGGAAAATACTTAAAGCCTTTAGATTTTTTATTATTTTTTTAATTCTTCAAAACAATTTTTTAAATTTAGATGTATTTTGATCATATTCTTTCCCTCCTCCAAGTCCTTTCAGAGCCCCTCCCCCTCCCTATTCATCCACTTTAAGTTCTTTCTAAAACAACAAACAAAAACCCACCTAATACAACAACCAAAAACTCCCCAAACCAAGAATCCAAAATAAAGCCACAGGCAAGACAGGGAGAAAAAAAACAAGCAAACACATCCAACACAAACTGGGGAGTCCATTATGTGTTGGTCAACTATGCCTGAATATGATGCTGTCCTGGAGTGGTTGATGTCATTCTATTGGAGAAAACCAACTTTCCTTCTCTCGGCAAAGATAAGTGACAAACTTTACCCTCATAGCTTGGTTTTTATTCATTCATTCATTCATTCATTCATTCAAAAATTATCATATTGAAGTTGGACAAAACAAACCAGAAGGAAAAGAGCTCAGAAATCCATGAAAACACAAAAGTGGAATCCATAATATATACGTTGAGGACCTGATGCATACCTGTGTAGGCCCTGTGCATGGCGCCTCAGTTTCTGTGGATTCCTAGCAGTTTCTCTCATGTTGATTTAGAGGGCCTTGCTGTTCTTGGCGTCCTCCATCCCGTTCCCTTTGGCTCTTACATTCTTCCTGCCTCCTCCTCTGCAGGCCGCCCTGAGCTCTGAGTGAGGGATTCGATGGAGACATCTCATTGAGGGCTGAGTGGTCCAAGGTGTCTCCACATTATTTCTGGCTGTGGATTTCTATATTCATTCCCATCTACTGCAGGAGGAAGCCCCTCTGATGATGACTGAATAAGACACTGATCTATGAGTAGAGCAGAGTGTCATTAAGGGTATTCTTATCACTACATTTTTTTCTTCCTTAAGGGAAGCAATGGTTATACCTTCTGAGACTGCTGTACAAATATCCTTGTAAAGCTAGTCTGGGACCAAAGATGCCATGGTTCCAAGATCCCTTATTGTCCTAATTTCAAGACCCTTTATTTCAGCAAGGTATTAAGCTGAAATTATTATCAGGGGATAACCTGTTACAATTATTATATTTTTTGAATGCTAGGTAACAATTCAGATTTACCCCCTGTCTTAGTTAGGGTTTCTATTGCTAGGACAAAATACCTTGACCAAAAAAGTAAGTTGGGGAGGAAACCATTTATTCAATCATTTATTCTGCATTCCTGATCATCATTGAAGGAAGTCAAGACAGGAACTCAATCAGGGCAGGAACCTGGAGGCAGGAGCTGATGCAGAGGCCATGGAGAGTCTCTGCTTACTGGATTGCTCCTCATGGCTTGCTCATCTTGCTTTCTCATACAACCAAAGACTACCATCCCAGGGAAGGCCCACCACAATGAGCTGGGCTCTCACACATTGATCACTGATGGAGAAAATGTCATACAGCTGGATCTCACAGAGGGATTTCCTCCATTGAGGCTCCTTCCTCTTTGATGACTAGCTTGAGTCAAGTTGACATAAACCAGCTATACACCATACCCCCATAATGACAAAGGGAAAGGAAACTGACAGAGAAAGACATTGTCCCAGAAACTCAGAGAATATAATACAAGCTTAGCCTCAGACTCTGGTGGTCATGATTGTATAAGCATAAGGTCAAACTGAATCTCTAAGTGGGTGGGCTCGCTACAGAAATTGCTCTAGACTCCGGAATCCATTTCTGAACAATTTTGACTGGAGTGACATTGCCAGAATGTAGCAAGACTAGAGGCTGACATTGGGATGTTTTTAATTACTTACTTCTCCACTTTTTGTGACAGGGTTCTTCCCTGAATGTGGAGCTTAATTTGGTTAGAGTGGCTGGCCCCCAAGCCTTGGCATCTGCTTATGTCCACCTTAGTTCAGAGTGGGGGTTACAGGTACGTGGACATGCCCAGCTTTTAACAGAGGCACTGCCATCTGCTCGTGCTCACACAATTGATGTTTTACCCACTTAGCCATCTCCTCATCCTATGAGCAGGTTTCTAAAGACAAAATGCAAGTGTGATATCACTGTGTGGGAACTGATCATCAATTTAAAAAACATAGAAGTTACTATGTTTTAAAAGCATTGTGCTTTAAAGATGCAATTCCCAAGAAGGATGGCCTGACTTAAAGTGTGCAAGAAATGTATTTAAATTCTGGAACCAGAATTTATAAGCTGAGTATCTTTTAGGCTTATTATTGGCTGCTTTTCAGTCATATGCCCTCCAAACCAAGTGGATATTTATTAGGTTTCAGTTATTTTTAAGGTTTTAGATAGTTACTGGTTTTGGCCCTTCTCTGATTTGTTCATTACGTGATTAAATGTAAAGAATTTAACACCCATTAGATATGGATAATAAATGGCTATGACTAATTATTCTGATATATTAAAAATTAAAGACAAACAAATACTACAGGATGTGGAAACAAATTGCCATTCCACATTTCCCTGCTTTTAGTGTTTTTATTCTCACAAGTGGATCTTCTGTGGTTTCAACATGTAGAAATATGAACTAACTTCTTTGATTTGTAATATATATGCTACAATATCTTTTAATATCCTATTTACATCTGTATCAACAGATATCTTATTTACATCTCCAATACATCCTTAAAGCCTTGAATCCCTTTAAGAGTGACAGTATATATACATGAAAAGGAATACTTTTAATGGATGACTAAGCATGCCGTTTAGATATATCCCCTGTTAGAAATGATAACAAATCTCTCACCTTCAGCCCTAGCTAATACTTGAGAGTATAGGCTTTAGGATGGCAGGAAAACTATAAAAATTAAAAATGTATGTAGTTATTAGAGATGCCTAAGAATAACTGTGCCATCAAATTCAGAACACATTTATTCAGTAGTTATTACATATTAACACTATCCATTCAAAGAATAACATTTAAAGATATTCTTTTATATATGCTGTGTGTGTGTCCCTCCGGAAATATATATCAAAGTAAGCCTCCCGTTTAGAGTGGTATTAGGAGATAGTGACTGGGGAATTTTACAAGGTTTATGTTGTTAACTCCTTGATCTTAGATTTCCTCTCCGCTGAGCCCCATGGAATAAATATTTCAGGTGTATTTTACACAATGTATAGTGTGTATAATAGCAGCCAATCCTATTCTACTTAAGGATTTTCAAGTTAATTAGAATTAGAAGAAAGGAAATGAGAAATTATAAAATTGTGTGCACGTGTGTGTATGTGTGTGTGTGTGTGTGTGTGTGTGTGTGTACAGTTTCTATCTCACCATAATGCAAATAGTTTCTTTTTGTTAAAATCTCGATTATTCTTATATTAAATCTATTCAGTAAAGTGTAGTATATAGATGCTAATAGATTTGATTGCACACAGTAGGTATTTAATAAAAGTGATATCGTAGCCAGTATGTATGTGGTATCTGTTCAATTCTCTCTTCTTATGTATTACATGTTTTTATAGTTCTCTTTCATACCTTTGTATATCATGTGGTTTGGGCCACTTTTTATGTTTAGTGTGTTGAGTAAAGGCTGTTGGACTTGTCCATTATAATTGGAAGTGTTAAAATGAAGTTGGGGGCCCAGTGTTCAGAATTTCAGGTATTTTGGCAAAGTGACTTCTATTCATGCCAGCCATGGAATGGACTTTCGTTGTTCTTTTGAATGAATGTATACCTTTTATTTGGAAAGAAGAAAATGAAATGTTAGCAATTTTATCTTCAGATCTTGGCAAACATCAGACACAATCACTCACCAAATAACCCTGAAAGCTGGTTTGTGTCCACTGGTTTCACGGTGCACCTTTTTCAGCCAATGGTTTAAAATGTGACACCACAGTGAGTTCAAGCCCTGACTGCTGGCCCATGGGAAACATGTTAACTAACGTTTACTTCTGTGGTAGCTGCTGAGCAGAGACGTCTGCTGTAAAGTCATCGCTGTAGCGGCAGATTGTCGGTCCTTGGAAGCAAGTATGTTCTCTTCGTGAAATTCCTTGAGAGAGAGCTTAGTTGGGCTTGAGTGGTTTAAAAATATATTTGCTCATCTCTGTTTCTCTCTGCTTTAACCCGTCACCAGGGGGATGTCTTATACAAAACCCAATGTAGTATTTCTTAATGTTCATAAAAAGGATTAATTATGAAAGCAAACATTGAAATATAGAAAGTTTATCTCCGATGCTTGTGAATTAATTCTCAAAGCTACAATGATAAAAATAAAATACCCTGCCTGATTTCTATTTAGATCTGATCTGCCTGTCACAAGAAAGTCATCCGTATCAAGGATTAACTGTTCAGAAGCTCTTTCAACATCCAGGCCCTGTGTGTGGAGCAACAGAACATGATTAATGCGTTTTGTCGTCCTCCTTAAGAATACAGAGCACCTTTTAAGAAGAGAATGCTCCTTTACTCTGAAAACACAGATTAGTTGTGCTCACCTCACTCGGATGTTTTTGAATGAATTAGTCTCACCAGAACAATAGTCATTCCGAATCTTTGTTCTGTATGGGGACCCTCTGCTCTGTGTTAAATGTCAACAAGATAAATATGATTGCAGGTTTCAGTGTGTGTTGGGGCCCTGCGGGAAGCATGACTGACAGGAATGTGCATTCCTCAGTATCTGCCTGTGTCTCATCATTGGCCAGCAGGCCTCAAACCCCTTCGTTGCTCATGCACATGGAGCACGACAATCTTAAAATCACAACTCCTGAACTATACGTTAGGTGCTGTTCTTGTGCCCTGCCTTTTAACCTCAGCACACGTGGTTATCAGTGATTTGCTTTGCATTCAGCACTAAAATTATATGGGACTGACCTTCGTTTGAGGAATTTACTGTTTAGTTAAACACACACATAATGGATTGACTTAGCATGTGACACAAGTCAAATATTCCCCCAGGAATCATGCGCTCCTAACTCATAGTTTAGAAGGGAAGCTCATGAAACGATGACTACTGTTCTCACTGCAATTATAGCTGGTGTTTATTGCCTGCCTCCTACCTGCATGCCTGCTCTCTACACTTATGCTCATGACACCGCTCGCTACACAAGAGGTATTTTTATCATTTCTATTTATAGAGGAGGGAAGAGTCCCAAATATTCCCATGGATCGGGAACTTCCCTAAGGACTCATAGCAAATAAGTGACTAAAGCAGTATTTAAACTGAGACAGATAGCTTAAGGGCCCATGCCTTTTAAATGCCATCTTAGAGGGAGTGGTAACCCAGCCAAATCCCTCAGGAGCATCAGGAGCTAATTAAAGCTCTGTATATGGAAAAACAGAACATTCTGGGCACATGGGCCTTGGTGTACAAAGTCATCATGGCACAGGAGTGTTTGAGAAAGGAGTCAAATATGGACTAGCATTTGTGGTGGTAGAGCTGGAAGGTCAGCATTTAGAGAAGAGGATACTAATGTCATTTTTGCTGTTAGGCTAATTATAAAGAGGAATGCTGGAAGTTTCTTTGCTTTTAGAAGCATCATTTTGAAAATGATAAAATGACAGATTTTTGGATTTGGCACTTTGGGTGCAATCACCCAAGAAGACAGACGTCTGTTTGTCTTACAATTGTGTAGCTGTCCTTTCTCACAACACGTTGGCCTTCAGCTGCACAGGAGTTCTTGCATAAAAAAGCCCTTGCATCCTGGTGTCAGGGTTGTTTCGCCACTTTATCTTCGGAGTGAATAACCACCACTACCATCACCACAGATACACATACACATACATACATACATACATACACACACACATACACACACATGCATATACACACATATACCACACACATACATATATACTCATATACGTACTCACATGTGCATACATATACACCACATACCTCATATACACTCACATGCATACACACACATATGTACAAACCACATACTGTACACTCACAGATAGATACACATACCACATACATATACACTCACACATGCCCAGAACAGAGATTATTAGTATGCTTAGATTTGAACTTCCCATTTTCCAGATTTGAAAGCTGTAACCCTGTGGGTTGAATAATGTGCCCAGGTTCATATACCTGGTTGTATGAACACAAACTATTGTGTCTCTTAGTTACTAACCATTGTTCTATTTCTGCTTTATCTTGTCATGTGTCCTTAAATAGAAGGCTGTTAAAAAAAAAGTGTTATACATACAGAAGACATTTTATGGACAGTCGACATTCTCAGAACTTTGTCACAATCCATGCTCTTGAGGCGTGAGAATATGGGGTAAATCAGGAGCACTGGGGAGACACCTGTGGCCTTCTGGGAATTCAGCATTCTCTCCCACAAGCTCCTTCAGGGTTCCACACCAGTGGTCTCTGTATGGACCTGAGAACCTCTGTCTTGTTCATCAGGCACTCAGCTTTCCTTAAATAATCCTAAACACAAATTCAGAGGAGAGGGGTAGAGCAGGTAATGGTCTAGTGGCAGCACATTCCCTGGCAAGTGCGAGGCCCTGGGTACTTTCCCAAGAAGTGCTAAATAAGCAAACAAAAATCAAATTCCGAACTCTACAAATTCCACTCTTAGGCTGGCAGTGTTCTCCAAGCATGGTCCAGTATATTTACTGCTCATGTCCTTCCGTCCTGCCACTTGACCACAGCCTCGATGCTCACTGAGATCTTGTTCTTAACATCTATGAGATCCTGCCCCTGGCATTGTTGGCCTCACCCTGATCTCGCTGAGGGTTCCTGCAGGGTAGAGACTTTTGTCCTTCCATTATTCTATCTCAGATGCTTAACACTTGGGTGGGGACAGTCTCCTAACTCACTCCCTCTCTCATTTTACTCTAAACCTTTCACCACAGGCCTGATGAGGACCTCTGGGTGATTAAAATACCACCCTGTTGGTCCTACCATGCTGCCTGGGTTCTCTTCTTTCTTACGAGTGTTGATCAAAGCCCTGTATTTTATGAGTTGTTTCTTTCCCCCAATATAACATAGTCTTCCTTAAAACACATAGTTTTTTGCTTCACTCACCTGTTGGACTGAGTTCAGTACAAAGTAATAAATTTATAGGTGAGCCAAATATGGAAAGTCTTATTTTCATTGAATAGTATTCATTTATTCCCTGAACAATCATTTACTGAATATCTCACCTTAGCAAACATTGACTGGCATGCTGGGAACTATTTCTTATCCTTGATGTGATGTCTGATATTCTTTTTTTTTTTTTTTTTTTATTAACTTGAGTATTTCTTATGTACATTTCGAGTATTATTCCCTTTCCCGGTTTCCCGGCAAACATCCCCCTCCCCCCCCCCTTCCTTATGGGTGTTCCCCCCCCCCCCCCCCCCCCCTTTCCCCCCCCCCCCCCCCAATCAGTTCCCCGGGGGGTTCAGTTTTGCAGGACCCCGGGCTTCCCCTTCCCCTGGTGCTCTTACTTGGGTGTCTGATATTCTTGAGACCAACAGTTATTCAGATAAATAAGTTTGCTCTATGATAAATGATTATAAAGTAAGATAAATGAGGTAGTGAAAAGTTCCTTTGATAGAATCTGAGAAGGCAGGTAAGCCCTCTCTGAGGAATGACAGCTGAACTATGAGACATAGCAATAGCTGGCCAGTTCCCTCAAGGTTTGTCTATTTCGTTAACTGTAACTTTACTTTTAAACAGTGCACTAAGGACTCAGGAGATAGTCACTTGGTAAAGTACTCGCCATGCAATTCTGAGGACCTGAGTTCAGTTCTCAATACCCTCCCCTGTAAAAAGCCATGCATGGTAGCACACACGTATAATCCTTGTGCTAAGGAGGTAGAAACACGAAGCTACTTGGGCCTAATTGCTTGTCCAGCATGGTCCAATCATTGTGTCCCAGGTCCCAGTGAGAGATGCTATTTCAATAATAATGATAGGGTAACTCCTGAGGAACAGTACTCAAAGTGAGTCTCTGGCCTCCAAGTGTACACATGAGCATCTCACACATGCCTACGGGTACACCTGGAGACCTGGGGGAAATGTACAGTAGGATTTCACTGGAAGTCATGGTATGCATGCTAAAGTTGTTGGAGGTAGGCGGATTTCACAAAGATACCAGTCAGTTTACTCTTTCAGTATACTCAGAATAAATGGACCCAAGAGTACATCTATTTTTTCTGATGATTAAAGGGTTGACATGTGACAAAGCCCATGTAACAAGCTTTTAGCATCAGATGATAGGCATATACATCGTTTCTAGACATTCCTTGTTTTCTACATGCTTGGAAATACTCATTTTTTCCAACATAGGTGACAGTTGCATTAACTTTTGTACTTTTACATAACAAAGTCATAAGTCAAGACATGTTTAAAATACATTGGTGGGCGCATCAGAGAGGCACAGGCAGCAGGATGAAAGAAGAAGCTGTTATATCGCCTTCAGAAGCTGTGTGATGATACCGTAGCTTTGAGGTTGTGGAAGCTGGTCTTCTGCTTAATGAATGGATTTCAAAAGGTTTTAGCTAAAGTATGCTGGTTCCGACACAGAGGTGGGCAAGGACAGTAACTCAAGCCCCAGACAAGGTACATGTGACATATAATAGAATTACTTTACCTAAAATACAAATTATCAAGAACACAGTTTGGCCTCACAGAGCTAACAGATGACAGAAACATGTATTTTTAAATAACCAACTGTACATATTTTAAAGAATTAAATTGACTATATGCTCTCCCATATTTACAGTCTTTGTGCTCTATAATTATCTTACTTATATTCAAATGGTTAGAAATTGGACTCCAGGAGGAGTCAACATAGGATTGTCCTTTATTTTTATTAGCAAAACACTAAACACTTTAATTTCTAAATCTCAGCTAATTATATGGTAGGACAATTTAGATATTAATTTAACCAAGAAATATCAGTCCTTAAGGTATAAAATTTGAACGTTGTTTTGGAAATTGATTTCCTTTACGTAATTTCAATATGAAGAATTAACCCAAATATTGATGTACCTATAACTATAGTAAATGGATTTAATATTTAATTTAAAACTAGATTTTTTATTCAAATTCAAATTATATTGAACGTATATGTGTATGATACATATCATTTATACACACACACACATATACACTTGAAACTTGTTAATAGGAAAGCTAGTTTGCTAAGCTAGGAGTTTAGGATAAGCTTTCATATCAACATGATCAACTGAAAGCACAAACTAGCACCTTCTTTGTAACTTCATTAAAACAAACTTGGTATTATTTTATCATAAAGAAACATACTAAATAAGATATTATATGTTGTGAAAAATGTTCTTTAAATCTAATTATAAAAGTACTTACTAAATATAAAAAGTGACAGAAATATTCAGTTGCTCTGGGTATGTGCATGTCAGTAGCTTTGAAGATTAGTGTCATCCACCACTGTCACAGTTGCCATGAATATGTTCTCAGATGGTGTGACAAAGTTTGTCATCCTTAGCTCAGGAGTGATACAGTCCTAATCCTCTCATCAAAATGGAGTTTTGGATGTGATATCTGGTTTTCTCTGTCCTTTGAAAAAAGACTCTATGTTCTGAGGCCATAATCACTTGAATTTGGTTCTAGAATAAACTATCTCTTATGCGGTGGGGGAGAGAGAGAGAGAGAGAGAGAGAGAGAGAGAGAGAGAGAGAGAGAGAGAAGAGAACACTCATTTAATGAAAAAGTGTTCACCAAATAAAGATGTGAGTACAGTATGCTCAGAATGTAGGTGCCAATATTCTTTTATATTTTAAAATAATGTCTATATAATGGCAGGTACATTTCTAAAATCAACTAGTTTCTACATTACACTTTCTGATTAGTCTTTATTTGCTATAATTACAGATTGTCATTCAGTACTTCTCTGCTATGTGGAAGTTATACTAGAGTTTGTAGTAAGTTCAAGTAAGCACACACAAACACACACACACACATGATTTTTGGAAAATACCTGACTAATGTCAATGTGCTTTCATATCCACTCTTATCTACAGCTGTTGGTGGTAGGTAAAAGTAATAGAGTGCTGTGATTTATCCCCATTTCCAAAATAAAAGACTGTGGCTTAGAAGGACAGACCTAAGTGATATTCCCCAACCACAAACTCCATATAAGTAACATTCCTGGAACATTGAGTCCTCTCGGTAAGGGCTTGTGACTTCAGTCCCCTCCCCAATGTTCAGTTTCTCTCCCTTCTGAGTACATTTTAGTTTCAATGCTAAGAAATATTATTCACATTGAACAGATTGCAGGCATCCCTTGCCAAGGAGCTGTAAATGCCTACCATATTGTTAAGCACACAGAGAAAACTGTGGGCAATCCACATTTGTTTTCACATGTTCTTCCTAGAAGGGAGGAGTGGCAAAAACGATATTTACAGAGTCAATCTAAAGTGTCTCCAGCACAGAGACACATTTCTTTATCCCCTGTCTTCTTACCATTCACTTCATTCTTAGTGTTTTCCCATCTAGAAAAATAAAACCCTTCAAACCACTTACTTGGAAAGAACTCTGTCTTTTTTAAGCTATAAAAGGTAATAGATTGATTTTAATTTATAATCTGGAATGAGAGATGTGTTTGAGATAGTATCTTGTCTTTTTATAAAACAATTATTCATTCCTAAGCATACCAAACACACACACACACACACACACACACACACACACACACACACACACACACACACACACACACAGGACTTTGATTATTACTTATTCCTTACTCCATTATTAGCGACTTTTTCTGTCTGTTCCTCTCCCAACCTCAGGTCATCTTCTGAGTCTGTATTGTTTGTTTGCTCTATAACTCAGTGACTGTAATATTCCTGATGTGTGGCAGGGAACCATCTCAGGGTAACACTGCTCTAGAAAACTGACCATCACTGCATCAATGACCAATAAGTCCTTAGCTAGGGGTGGGCTATCATGAGCATCGCCAGTATCTATGCTGGAAGGTCAGCTGGTTTTATCTGATGTGGGGCTTACACAGCATCCGCAGCTGTTGTAAGCTCATATAGGTACAGTGGCTTTCTCGTGTCCAGAAAACACAAGTTCACAGTGCTCCTCCCCATCCTCCAACCATTATAATCTATACATTTCCCTCTTCTATAATGTTCTCTGAGTATTGGGCAGAGGGAGTCTGATAGAAATGTCCCTTTTAGGGCAATCAACCTTTCTGCTTGACTGGTTGTGGGTCTCTGTATTAACTGCAATTCACTACAAAAAGAAGCTTCTCTTATGAGGCATATGAGCTATACTAATCTGTGGGTATAAGGTCAAGAATCCATTTAACAAAATAGCAGTTGTAGGTTCTCCTTAGCGCCGAGCCCTCACCCCCACCCGCAGTCTCTGGTTCTTGGCCAGATTTATAGTGGCAGATGCAATGTAGAAACTTTGGCATTTGAAAGAGCCAACACCGTTCTCTTCATGGGTGTCATGCCTGCTGTACACCGTTAGCAGCACCAGGCTCTGCAGGCCTGTTCTCGGTGTGTAAGTGGAGGATTCTCCTCATTCTGGAGGAACCAGCACAGCTTCTCCATTAGGCCTCGTGAAGGTTCTGCAGCAGCAGCACCAGGCTTTGCAGGCCTGTTCTCTGCTACTGTTCGGGTTGGTTCCAGGGAGTGTCAGACAGTTTGGATAAAAACAGGCCCTTTGAATGCCAATCCAGCTGTGCTGGATGGAGTCCCTGTCAGTGGAAGGCGGACAGTTCGTCCTTTATGTGATCTCACCCGTCCTTTCCGTGGATGGTGTTTACTCAGGTCTTTTCACCACCGTTCACTCATTTGTCAGGAAAGTTTAGCAGTAGATTTCTTTCCAAATGAAATAGAATTGCATTTTTGAACCCAAATAAATTGCTTCATAACCTTGTTTATTTAACATGTACGCTGTGCCAGAAATGTACACAAAGTCTTAAAAATGTAGACATTCTTTCCCTGTATCATCTAGACCTCAAAACAGATGTGATTTCAATACCAGTCTGAGAAAATTATGTTTGCTATATGTTATCTATTAATAAAACTAAACAGATGTGCCTCTTTACAAAGAGAAGTATGCACAGCCTATGGTCAAGTTTGTGACGTAAGTTCTCTCCACAGGAGACAGGATCTAAGATTTGTAATGCATTCCTCCCTTTAATTCCTAATTGATGCCACTTATGCTGTCATATGATATTATTCAATTTCCTTCTGGTCTGAAACAAAGGAAGATCTAAGAGAATAGTTCTGTAGGCCAGTTCAAACTGCTCGGCTCCATACAAGTCCGATGTGTGTTGAAATGTTGAAAGAGTAAAGCTGGCAACGTGTGCTTCGCCTTTGCTGACAGACATGAGAGCGCAGCTGTAAGTGGGCGAGCCACGGGGCTCACAGGCAGGATTTCCAGATCCCACTTACCTCCATCGCTTGCTTATTCTCTCAGGAGAAAATGAAGGCAAGTGACACTTTTGTTTGGACATTTAATAAAGATACATGAGTTTATTAGAATGTTGAGAGCATCGGAACTGTGTTTGTCTTTGTTCCATCAACATTTATTTGAGGAAACTCTTGTGAGGCAACGACTGTGCTCTAGCCCCACACATTCTAATATCCAGGCTTTTTCTGGGGGTGTGTCCATCTGTCTTTCTGGCTGCTGTGCATCTGCACATATATTTGGATACACGTGGTCCTACGCATAAACTCCCAGGGCCTGGCAAGATGAAAGTCTTCATCATTTCCTCTTAAAGCTCCTCTAATAAAAACAATCCCATCAAGAACATATCTTCAGGGCTTGACCGAAAAGTGTTGATTGGCTGGAAAGGGGATGGAAATAAAGGCAGCCACAATTACAGCTTCTGGATACCCTCTATGCCGCGTTATCTTATTGTTATATAAATGCGGATGGGGTTGTTGTTGTTTGTTTGGGCAGTGGGAACATTACCATTGCTACATTCAGGCTGCTGGAATTGGCTACCAGTTTTGCTACTGTGTGATTGTTCGTAGCAGCTCATACTCACTGGCCCTTCCTGGTCTCATCTATATAATCACAGTGTTATGTCTACACTGCATGTGATGGTGTGACCAGTGTGGAGCAGATTAAACCGGAACTCAGGATTAAATTAGAGGTAAATTATATTCTTTGGTTTAGTCTTTCATTAGGCTTCTAAAGAGAGTTGGAATTAACCAATGTCTGTAGGCCATAAGAGTACACTTCGCTTAGCCTCTGCAGGAAGGAGGGACATGTACGGTGGGCTCTTTCTTGAACTCATCATCCTGTGTCTCTGTTGTTCAAAACACACCATGGTGACTGCTCCCATGTAGGCTCTCTCAGCAGAGAGAACCTTCTGTTTTGAGATGAATTCACTTGGGGCTCCAGCATGGCTTTGATTTTACATTCCTCTTGCTTCTCCTTCCCAACTATTGAGGTTATAGGATGTGCCGCCATCTTCTCTGAACTTCTGATGTTTTAAAGAATTGAATTAAACATGTCATTTGCTACTACTATATATGAAATACACTTGCAATTTGATCTGTATATTATTAATGGGGACTCCTGTATACCATTTAAGCTGTAAGGCAACATAACCACACACACACACACACACACACACACACACACACACACACACACTTGAAGCAACCTGCAACATGGTTTGCCTAAGTGTACATGTAGAATGTGTGAAATGTTACAAGTTTCTTATTGGAAGCTTTGTCTGGCTGTCATAGCACTATTAGTGATGGATGGAAGTCAGTCTGAATGGCATGTACTATAAGATCCATTGAATAATTCTATCTTATGGAATGTTTCAATAGGAAAAAAGAACAGAATTACAGCAAAGTAATGGTTTTTAGCTTACACAGGAGAATGTGTGTGTGTGTGTGTGTGTGTGTGTGTGTGTGTGTGTGTGTGTGTGTGTGTGTGTGACAGAGACAGAGAGAGAGAGAGAGAGATAGGAGAGGAAGCACAGATAATCACTTCTGAAATACTATCTAAAGGTGAAATCTTATGAGACCCTCAGGTCCTGCGGCCTGGCCTAATTGCCTTCGTAGCTTCTACTGCTACAAGTCCCCTGGAAGTCAGTATCTGTACATGGTATTTTCGTTAGAATAGGTGAAATTCACCTGTTTCTTTGCATAATTTTTTTAATCTTCTGCATATGCATAGTTCTTACTACCCCCTGGAATTCCGAAGTCCTTCCAAAGGAAGGGAAGAGGCAAAGCAAAGGAGGAGGGAGGAAGGCAGGAGGAAGGGGTTATCACCTGTGTCTCACAGATATCTCTAACACTGTAAACGGAATGAACAGATTGTAAGGATGAAGAGGAAGACCTGTGCACACGGCAGTATTTCTGATATTGAAAAGATATTTAGGAGTAATATGTCAGTGGGATATAAAGCACATAAAGTAACACAGGCTGATGTTAGCTCAGTGGTGCTGCCTTAAAGTATCCAGAACCATGATTTTCATTTCTAGTCTCTCTCTCTCTCTCTCTCTCACACACACACACACACACACACACACACACACACACACACACACACCACAGATATACCTCATGGACACGTGCACAAACACAAACACACATCCCAACTGAAATAAATTATAAGAAAATATGAAGGAGACATAGGTGTGGGAAAAGGACTGTATAAAAGCTGTTTAATCATAAGCCGAAGACTTTTCCTGGATGCCACAGTAACACAAGCATTCGCTTGTGCACGCGAGTTATCACATTTGTAATAAAGTAATATGCAAAAACAAAACAAAAGAAGGGTCACAAAAATTATCTGGTTGATTGAAAATTATTCAGGTTATATAGAAATTATTTGCTTATTTTGAGAAAGAAATGAGTTTAACATGCTTAGCCTAGGTTCATAGGATCCCTCCCAAATTAGAAAAACAAAACAAAACATGGTTTTAAAAAAAGGAAATAAAATTTTAGTGCTAAAAGTCTATTAGAATCTACTTATGAAAAGGATTTCATTCAATACAGTTTTCTCTTAAAATAATCATCAGACTTTTTATTTTATTTTCAAAAGCTAATAAAGTTCTTAAATATCTGTAATTTTATTACTTAAATAAATATAGCCTATATAGTAACTAAACATAAAAAAACAACCAGAACTCCTTGCTCTCAAAACCTATGTATTGTATCCTATATTAAGAAAATTTTGATGACTATTTCCAACCCATGGAAAAACTGAATGAAGCCATTTGAAATGTATGGCAGTTTAAGTCCATGAAGCAGAGAAACTAACCGTAGTACAAAAGTTAAGCAGAAGAAACAAAATACTAACTCTTTTAAACAGACCCGGAAAAAGAATACTTGAACTTGGAACAGCACAAAACAAGTTCCTGTTCAAAATGGCTGCAGCCCCATTTGCTTTGCTCTCTAAAACCAAGCCATAAACTAAGCTTAGAAGGAGAGAAGCACTGATGTGTATGTGCTAAAACCTGAAAGCATCTGTAACTCCAAGCAAGACCGCATGCCCATCAAGGGAATAGCAATGGACAGCAAGCATCATTCGCGCTGCAGAGTTCCAGCTAGGCTTTGGATTGGACTCATTAGTGCAATTTCTGAAGAGGGGGAGGTGGAACGAGGAAAGTGTGTTGATCAAAACCATCCATCCATTCCTGTCTTATTCCCGTCCATCCCTGTGTCCAGAGCCTGTGGGAGACAAAGCAGATGCCCTAGGAAAGAGCATTGGTGAGACCCTGGGGCCGGGAGCACAGGACCTCTGGTGGGGATCAGATGTGGAGACTGAGTTCAGAAAGTTCACGATCTACGCATAAATCAGAACCTACCCAACCCAGTATAAAGCCAAGTGACCACGTAATTTATCTGTAGACATCGCTTGAACCAATTACTATTGAGCCTGTGTTGGTGAATATCAAGCCCTAAAGTCCTACAGCTTTACAAAGTTAAAGTTGTTTTACTCACGTGGAAGACAACATGGTGGCAGCTTTCACCTGTCCTAGAGCTGACGCTGACATCCTCGGGAAAGGCACTGCAATGAAAGAGCCCAGGGAATCAAACTGCTAAGTCCTGTGACGGCCCCAGCCCATAGTTCATGAAAGGTGTCAGACAGCACATGGTGGCCACTAATTTATCTACAGCCCGTAAGATTAATGCCTGATTCTTACATCACCTGCAGGTTTTGTTTTTATTAAAATTAATTTCCAATTTAAAAGCTAACACTGGTTACCAGTGTATACACCATCTTCGACTCAAGACCGTTCTAACCACTGAGCCTCTGGGAGGTAGTAATCCCTAGATCATTCATTCCCTCTTGACAGTTATATTGGTGGGTTAGGACCAGCTATTCAGTGGTTTTGTAATAAATGATTGATGTATAATCAACAGCCTCGTGCCTCCCTCACAAATGCTTGACTTCAGACATTTCTCCTGTCTTCTGAGAACTGCTTTGCATTTTCCTTTTTGCTTAAAAATAATTGTCGAGAATTCTTTTCTTCCTAATAACAACATGTGAGAGTGCCTAATATGTTTCATAGAAACGTAACTGCAAACTCATCTTTTCTCTCACTATTACCTGGTGGTTAATTTCTGGTGCTCACTGAAGCAATTTTTGTAAATTAATGAAAATATGAAATGCTCTATAGAAAATTTCATAGCGTGTCAATTGAAAGCAAATGATCGAGGAAGCCTTCTAAAGAGTCAGGTTGGCAAATGTGTCTCATATATTTTGTGAAAGGATATAATTCTGATTTAAAGATCTATTGAAAATATTTATTCTTATGTGACTACAAATTTATAGTTTAATCTGCTGGTGGTGTGACTTGTTTTCAGTGTTTAGATTCTGAGAATATTAATTTTCGTTCGAGTTCCCTTATGGTTTGCTTCCTCCTTTTTCTAGAGTACCCGAGTGGCCCTGGACCATCTGGAGTCTGTGCCTGAGAAACTGAGCCTGCTAGAGGATTTCAAAGACTTCAGAGTGAGGAAGAGCTGGCTTGTCTCCTCTGTTATTTTTGTTTAAGTTAGAACACTTGACATCTTCCTGATGTGCAGGGAAGCTTGTGGGAAGGGGAGGAAGTCCTGAAGCACACTGGGGACTTTTAACAATGCCACCTCACCAGTCCACTGACATTTGTGAAATCAGGACTGAAAATAGCCAAACTGTTGTATTAATATAACATAGGAAAACAGAGACATTTATCTCACATACTGTAAAGCTGTAACAACAATTTAGAAGATCCTAAGAATTTAAGGAGGGTGACATTCAGTGACAACAGTAAAACAGGGGTACGTTCTGTTTTAGAGACACCATATTTCATGGTTATTCTTCTACCGTGGCATGTGGAATGAAGTTCATCAATAGTTTAGAGTTCATTTCTTCACATGACCCTGGAGGTTTGCAAATGTACAGTATAGCCATAGCAAGTTATAGCTTATTGCAGTGCCAACATACTATATATAAATAAAAGATCAAAGCTAAATTGATACGGGGCTCGTGTTGTGAACATGTAGCCTCTTATTTCAAATTGGCCCTAAAAATTACTAAAAATATGGCTTATATTTAAGTTCCCTTTGAATATAGCAAATCATTTGATTATACCGTTAAGTAGGAAATGTCAGCAGGCAACAACATGGGTGTGTTGTAATCACCAACATGATGCAGATCTCATAAAAATATACAATGATTATTTTTGATGATTCTCTAACTAACCAGTTTTTCAACATGATCCAAGAGTAGTTTGACACACCCTGAAACTAGACAGTTGCGAATAGGGTAAAACAAGTGTTCCTTGTTACTTTATGAAAGTGTGGATTCTCTCTCAGGATCAAAATATGGATTTACAGTTCAAATCCCTGTTGCTTGGGACACCAGCATACAGGACCCTGTTCTTTCCCTTCTTCCTCATGTGACCTACTGTGGAGAATGTTTTACCACTATCCACCATCCTTACTTTCTCTGTAGGAATAAGTGTCACTTAGATGAATGGAGGGTGGACGAGAATCGGATGCCAATCCTAGACTAGGACTGGCCTGTGGAGTTAGGCTTCCAGTGAGAGCTCACTTGGCCCCCAGGGCTTGTACTAAACAGAACGCTTAAGGGTGTAGTTCAGAGTCCTGTTCTCTTACCAGAAGGTCTATTGCTACTCAAAGTCTAGCTATTGTCTGTCAGCCTGGCTTATACATGCAAAGACTCCAAGATGAGGATCCATTTATATTGGATTTTTCTGGGAGAGTATGTTTTCAAGTTTAGAATTCTACTTTTTGATTCATTGAAAGTGAACCTGTACCCTGAAAAGGAACATAATTGCTAGCTATTTTTGTTATTGCACAGCAAACATTTTTATAATTATAGATATTATTTGACAGTGTAGCAAACAGCTAAATATGTTGTATTTTTTAATATTCAGAGATGTTTTTCTATTTTTCATAAGAGGAAGTCAAAGCTTACAGTGTATGTTAGCTTTGGGTGAGATCTAATGTGTCTCTTTTCACTATCTCCTCTATCTTGAAACCCAGTCTGCATGTCACATGCCATCTATCCAGTTAAAAATAGCTCATTTACATCACTTTCATGAAATAACTGATACAGCCTTAAGTGAAAGTATAGAAATCCCCCATCTTATTAGACATGAATTTCATTTACATATACACACACATACATATGCATGTATATATACTAATATATGTATACATATCAGGTAGGTATCTATAACTTTCTATAACTCAGTGTGATGTAAACAAGAATTCAAAGACTTAGGTGTTCATCTGAGTTTAGGCTCTTGCCCCTGATGGCTGAGAGTCTCAGGGAATACTTAATGTACATTGAAGGACATGAATACTGCCATCTGTCTGGGTTCTTCCCATGGTACTACCGTCAATATATATGCAAAACTGTACTTTGCCAGTGTACTTGTTGATAGTCCCATAGTTATGACTGAGTAGAAACTCTGTCCTATTTTGATATGCTTGACTTTATTCCTGCTTGAGTGTGGCTGCATCCTCTCACCCTCCTCCTGATTCTTCCTCTTCTTTTAACCCCATTTTGGGAAGAAAATAAGAAATGCAGATGTCTATGTCACCTGTATTTACACATCACTTACTTGACATGGAAGGAAGGAAGTGGCACTGGGTTCCAACCTAAATCTGCCACAGATTGCCTAGCTCTGGCCAAAGCATTTGTTACTTCAGGGACCTCTGGCTTTCTTTCCTTTTCCCTTTTCCTCATGGAAATGAAAACCCTCGACCTGGAATTCTAATTCCCCTTTCTGCTTGAACCATCAGTGAGACAAATGTTCTTTGAGAGTATTTCAGTCTCTGCCTACCATAGATAATTATACACACCAGAGTCATTAGCCCTCACTTTCTTCTTGTCCCCCAGTATGAAAAGTCTCCATGATTGTCATAGCTATTGCCACGTTCCTTCTTTCCCCTGAAAATGAAGGGAAAATTAAAAACAAAAGAGGTTCCTGAACATGCTGCTTTCTTAATTTCATTGCTCTCTGAATTCGTATGATTATTAAGACTTTATAAGATTATTAAATATTAAATTTAAAAATGTATGCAATCCATGCCTCTTCCCCAGCAGTGGAGCAGTTGGTAGCTGTTAGCAGCTGGAAAGGTTGGTTTTCTCTAAGTATATCACACCCATCTTATCGCTGTGACCTAGTACAGCATGGTCATACTCTCTATTTTCTTACTCACCTTTTTCTTGCTAGTTCTTTACTTTAATGTCAATGTCTTGGTGTGTTGTGTGTGTGTGTGTATTTGAATATATGGTTTATATATTATACATATATAATTTATTTATTTTATGTATGTGAGTACATTGTCACTGTCCTCAAACACACCAGAAGAGGGCAGTGGATCCCATTACAGATGGTTGTGAGCTACCATGTGGTTACTGGAATTGAACTCAGGACCTCTGGAAGAAAGTCAGTGCTTTTAACCACTAAGCCATCTCTTCAGCCCCTCAATCACTGAGTTTTCTTTTATCTACCGATTTCCAACTCTTTGTTGTTTTTTTTTCCAGGGTTCCTCCAGTTTATCTGTGAAAAGTGATGGCAGATACTCTAAATACAGTCTCCACGGAGATTCTGCTCAACAGCGCCGAGATGACACCAAGTACAGAATCAAGACCTTTAGGGTAATATTCTTCATATGCTTCTTCTTGGGGAGGTGGGGGTGTCAGGGGGCCTGGATCATTAACCATCCTTAAGTCCATAACCTGAGAAGCAACCGTGGCAGTGTTTGTGTTGAGGTGCTTGGGGAAGAGAAGATTCCATTTGATATGTAAAATAATTTTTCAATTCCATAAGCATATGCAAAAATTGCACTTTTAACATTTCAGTCCTTAAGTTTATACATTGTTATGATAGCATGCTGTCTATCTGTGGAATTTAATGCCACCTTAGAAATCCTGGGCTGGGAAAACCCTGGTGGCTTGGCTTGTCAAAGCTATTGTAAATGATTGCCCAACTTCATGGATAAAGCGAGCAGCTCTCAGCAGTCAAGTCCCCTTGAGGTCCAGTATCCTGTGCTATTAGCCGTGGCATATCTAGTTACTCTCTTAGGTGGGCAAATTCCACACTAGGGCTTCTGATACATAAGAGTAACCAGCACAAAGATGCACATCTGATTGCACTGACAGAAAATGTACTGTTCCCTAATTCTGCCCCAGTGTCCATCAAACACAGATGGATGAACCTAGTTGACCCTGAGTGATCTTAGCCCAGAACCAAGTATCTTGGCTTGAACATCGTGACATTTGGGCACGGTAATCTTTGTTATATTATGCATTATAGGATGGTTGGCAACGTCCCTAAAGTCTAATCAGTTTAGCATCGCCCTTGGTGCTAGTAGCACACCCACACCCAAATTGTGATACCCAACATGATCTCTAGGAATTACCATATATCTCCTGCATGGCCAAATTACTGCCTCCCACACACAAACACAATGTTGATTCAGAGAGAATCCATTTATAGTCAGCTATGTACTTGTATTACAAAAAGTGTCTAAATTACATAGTTTAATTTTAATGAGTCTTCCTTATAGTGTATGCACTCACTTACTGCAGCCATGTATAATTATTCCTAAGGATTATCATTGCTCCTACTATAATTGTGTAGAATACCCAGTGGACAGAGAGAAGGTGCTCACTTCAGAAAACCCTTCCTAACTTAGTTATGCTGCATTATTGATACCTCCACAAGTAAGAGAATTTCTCATGATTCTATTGCTTTTTAACCAATTTTAAAATTGGAATTACTGGCTCTAGTCGTAACCTTTTTTGTCTCATATGACAGTTTTTAAATCATCTTTCAACATTCCTGTAGAGTCCCATACATTCTGAATTATTCATTTCTCCTTCAGTAGGATGTGATATGTAGGCAGTGGGAGTTAGTGATAATTACTAATTACTGAGGATGTTACAACACACTCTTATAGGTACTGCATGTTTTGTATGGAGTCATGCTACTCTGTATAGCCAGTCATGCTGACATTGTTTGTCCTCCTGTATTACTGAAGGAAGGAAGGTTACAGAGTTATTACCTGTTTAAACTAGTATTTAAGACTAAGTCTATGTACATGCAATATTCTATGTTCTTGATCACTATGCTATTACTGAATACGTTTGGATTTTATATCGCTCACAGTCACAGAATGTAGGACTATATTTTTAATGTGGTGTAAAAGTTTTCTCCAAAACCACGTGATTCTAATACATAGCCTATTACCAGTTTAACAGAGGTCTAGATATACATTAAACATTTAAAACATTATTTCCCAATGCAGCATGATTTGCTACCTGGTGAATCTGTGCTATCTAGTGGTGTCAACCTGCTATAAATCAGTGCAATTTTCATAATAGCATTTGGCAAAGGCATGAATGTTTAACGTGTGCAGCAAGGAAGCGAAGCGTTCTGTGTGAAGTTGCGTTTGCAGCTGGAGATGAAACCAGGCCTGTCTCTGAGCTGGGTTAAACTTCGGAAATATGAGGAAATCGGCTCGGGAACTTTGGAAATAGATGGTATAAGTGTTTTCCAACAACTTGTATTTTCCAATGGCCATGTTCCTGAATTAATCCTCTGTAAACATTTTCACATATTTATCCATTCTTATGAATATATAGGTCCTCACCAAAGTCTGCAGATGCCTACCCTAAATGATACAATAGCCTGACTGTTTTGTGAGACTGTCTTGCCAGTTATGGACACCAATAGTCATGTTGGCAATAAATTATTTAAAGAGACTGAGAGAAGTATCCTGTGCTAGTTAGATTTTAGTCAACTTGACACAAGTTAGAATCACTTGACAAGAGGGAACCTTAATTGAGAAAATGCCTGTCCTGACTACTTTTATGTCAACTTGACATAAGCTAGAGTCATCAGAGAGGAGGGAACTCAATTGTGAAAACGACTCTATTCTACAGAACATTTATTAATTAGTGATTGATGGGGGAGGGCTCAGTTCGTCACTGGTGGGGCCACCCCTTTGCTGCTGGCCCTGGGTTCTTTTCTCTCTCTCTCTTTTTTTTTTTGTACTTCATTAATTAATTTGTTTATTCAGTTTACATCCCAGTTGCAACCCCTGTGGTGAGTGAAGTGTCTGCTGTGTAGACATGAGGTTCTGAGTTCAGATCCCCGGTGCTCACACATACACAGGTCCTTGGTTCTTTAAGAAAGCAGGCCAGGCAAGCTAGTAAGCAGCACCCCTCCATGGCCTCTGCATCAACTCCTATGTCCAGATTCCTTTCCTGCTTGAGTTCCTGCCCTAACTTCCCTCCGTGACTTTTAGCTGGAAGTATAAGATCAGAATCATCCAATTCCTCCCAGAGCTGTTTGACGCTGAGACGAAGCGAGTGTTGGGCCTTTATTGGAATGCAGCCACACTCGGTTGTTACGTGCTGTCTAGGGTTGCTTTTCTGCCTCACTGGAGAGTTGGGTTCTACAGTGGGAACAATATGGCCCATAAATCCTAAAATATTTACCACTGACCTCTGTTCAAACACAAACAAACAAAAAACAAAAACAACAACCAACCAACTTCTAACTAGAAAAAGGAAACCTTGACATTCTATTTTCTTATACACTGTAAACTGTTTTTCTTTGTCAATCAAATAAATACTTCCCAAGCTTTTGGAAGTTCATTCCTCTCATGTTTTACATTGTATGTTATCTATGTGCCTAGAATGTTTTTAGGCACACATGTTTGTGTTGTGTGTTGTCTGTACCTAGAATGTTTCTAGGCTCACATGACTTAAATTAGTGAGCCTTCAGGGTGCTTCCCATCTAATTGGAACTTACAGATTGTTCCCATTTGTTATCCTTTTGAATCCAGCCTTCGATGAACATTAATTTATTGTAATATATTAACTAATATATTACAAACCCATAACAATTTAAATCTTTCTATAAACGGTGATGGTGCAGATGAACAGCGATGGATGTGGCACAGGTGCTCCCAACCAACTTTGCTTGGGATTTAGAAGAAAAATGTTGAGTCTTGGGAAAGATGCTTGAAATGACAAGGTGCAGGGAAGAATTTTGTTCATGTCTGAATCCGGAAGAGGTTGTTTATTAGCCTTTCATTTGCAGAGTCCTGTATTGCTGTTGACAAGTAAGTGTTGGGATGGCAGGACCATGTTGGCGTCATCTGGCTTCTCTCAGGTTACTGCTGTGGTGTGGGAAAACAGTGCAGCATCTCGAGTGCATACCTTGCAGAGAAAGAAGTGTGAGCAGGAAGTAGGCAGTCAGATTCTCATTCAGGCCAGAGCTAGAGCTCCTCTCCTGTTTATTCCTGTGACAACCAGCAGTATAAAAATGACAGAGCTTCTAGAAACCTGTTGAGAGGTTGGGCAGTTCCTATGTCCCATTTTAAGAGCATGACATAATATAAAAATATGATAATATAATATTGTGCTGGGCTGGCCAAGCTAATTGAACAGAGCCTGATCTCAACCTTTTATATTTAGAATTCAACTCAAAGCCGAGTCCAGTGCACTCTCCCTGATTCTCCGTAGACAACAGAAGCGTTTCATGGCCTCTTTCCCATCCAGCCTAATTGAGTTTCTGTAGGAAATGCAGTCTTCTTCGCTGTCCCAGCTGTTTCACATAGAACAGAATGTCCACAGCAAGCCAGGAACACAGCATCACTAATCTGAATTCATGGAGGATCGTGGTTTGCCCAGAAAAAAAATAATCCATTCATTACCTTTATCCATACTAAATATATGGTTTTAATTAACATTGGGATTTTTTGGTAAAATCTCAGAAGGCATACTCCTTCCCCATTCTTCCTCTTTCTGAAAAGAAAACCATGTTTTGTTTTGTTTTTTTGTTGTTGTTTTTGTTTTTTAACCTACTAGCTGAAGAGTTACTGTGCAGCTCCTATTTGAAGAAGCAGATGTTTTACAGGATTAGAGGAGCGAGGTGACGGAGTGTTGGTAATGGCTTTCTGAGGGGAGGGCACTGGGAAGGGAAAGCAGTTTGTGGAAGCCCCTCACAGTGTTTGCTCGATGTAAGCATGTGTGTGCTATAAGTACCCAAGCTTGCTCCTGGAAGTCATTTCCCCCCTCATTGAATCTCTCTAATTTGTTTATGCTTTGCTCATAGCAATTAATGCCATTCAGCACTTTCCCAGGTCAGCTATTTTTGACTTAAATCTGCAACAGCAGCTTCTAAAACATGCTGTGCGCAACTCCTAGTGTAATTCAAGACTGTAGGTGATGCATAGACATTTCCGTTTTCATGCTCTAAAATACATCACTGGTGCATGATTCATGCAATTTCCTGGACATTGCCTGAGAATAGTGGGAGCAACCATGGGCGAGCATAGGGAGTGGTGAGCCTTTTATCCCTGTCGCACCATTGACAGCCTTTCCTCATCTTTGAAAATAAATGTAAATTGCTATGCAAATATAGCTCTATGTGTCCCTCAACCCAAGCAACATGTCTCTCTGTGGAGAGCCTTTCGCAGAGTGGAGGTAGATGTTATGGAGAGATAGAGTGCAACAGTGTGAGTACAAGGGGACGGGCAAGATGAAGCAATCCCCTTCGCTGTGTGGCCTGGCACTTTAGCCCAGACACTGTCTGCCTCAATTTTGACCCCAGAACAGAGAGCCAGCACACACAATAAGTTTGTGATTGTGTTCTAAGTTCAGCCAGTGTAAAAGTCTAACAAAAGTCTAATTGGTACTTTTTCCCCCCATAATAACTTGTGTGAAACATACCAAACTTTGTTTGGAAATCAAATCATGTGGAAAATGAATCATTTTATTCCTTTAACTTCATCAGGACTTACACGCCGCTATGTTCAACTACTAGATTTTATCTTGCTTTAAAAAAGCTAAACAAAGGATTTTTTTTTAACAAGCCAAATTAAACTGGGATTCTTTTTCCTCATCTGAAAACAGTTATGAGTTGGAAGTGATAACTCAGTTAAACATATTAGTTTCTTTTATCCTACAGTCTTATTCTGCATAACCCAGTTCCCTTGGTATGGAATATAAAATTTTAAACAACTGTCAATAAGGAAATAATGTTTACTAATACAGATAGAAAACTTCTGAAAGAGCCATCAAATGGTCGTATCTAGCACAGTCTTGTTTTTGTTTTTGTTTTTGTTTTGTTTTTTTGAGAATTCCATACAGTACTCTTTGATCACATTTAGCCCCACCCTATTCTCCCAGGTTGACCCATCCTCCCCAGCCCACTCATCCAGTGGAGTTTATATTTTCATTCATCTGTTGCTCTGGTGATGAACATTGCTTGAGGTTTTCAGTATTAAGTCAGTTTAGATTTCCCATAGAAAAGACAGCCTGCATAGTAGGGAATTCTGTTTAGATCCCTGACATGATAAAGTATTAGCGATGAAGGGACGTAGAGGTGGTCTTGTCCACCCCTTAAGTATAGCTGACCAGGATGCCTCCCACCTGGAAGTCCCACACATGCAAGGCAGAGACATCGCACGTTCAAAGCCAGCTATGCCACAGACTTTTTCAACAAAGAAAAAGGGGAGGAAAGGACGAAAGAGAACTTGCAGCTGTAAAAGTAGCAACATCCTATGTTCCAGCATCTACAGTGAGTGGATCTTAATTTCAGTGTATCATACAGTGCCACCTTCCCCTCACTACAGGGGACACCGCATCAGATATGGAGGACCGTGGGGGGATGGTAGAAAGATGGGCTGCTGTGATAATCAAAGGCCTGCCCTAGTTAGAAATAGGAGAAGTAAAATTGAGAGGTGAAGTGCAAGCTTTAGGTGAACTGTCCGGTTTGAACTTTGCAGTGAGAATGCAGTTTATAGAGTAAGAAGTTCAGGCTCTATGGAATGCTGATGGAGGAGCAGGCCTTCATATTGGGCTGGGAAGAGAGAGTGTGCATTATTTGACAAGAGAAGTTTAAGAAAACATCCTGAGACAGATCCAGAAATACTGCCCCCCCCCTTTTTTTTTCTCCAAGGGAAGAGATCGATAAAAACTTTAAAATTAAATGTATCACTTATAAAGTTTGAGCTAACTGCACCCCTGGGAGAGAAGTATTTGGTGTGCATTGTTACATATTAATCATTAGATATCACTTTAGCAGAGGAACTGAGTCAAGTTGGAACAGCTTTTAAGAAACCACTTACAATGTGAGTTATGAAAGAGAAGTGGACGAAGCCCAGGGAAAATACTAGAAAATGCAAGTCCTTTCATCCATTGAGCTGTGCAGAGAGCTCTGGCTAACTGGGTTATTCAGACTTAAGACGGCAATAAAAACAGGCCCTTGTTTTAAGGATAAAAGAATTGTTAAAAAGCAGAAGCTGGGACTATTAACATTGCAAAGTATCTTTATTTTTAATAAATATTTTCTTCTTGGTACTAAAGTCCTTGATTAAGTAATAGGCGTTAAAAAGAAGCATTTAGTTTTTGAGCATGTTGTAAGTTATGTTTAAGTTGAGATTCCACAGATTGAAAAGCAATATAGGGAACAGCAGCAGTAGGAAAGGGAAGAACAGGAAGCTCTCCTCACACGCCAGCATGACCAGCATCCGAGGAGTCATGAAGCACTTTTCTTTTGTAATTCAATTTGCCTAGTTCATTTTGCTGTTTTTGTTTCAAGATAATATGGACTATTTGACAATTTTTTAAAGATTTTATTTTTGTTAGTGTGTGTGTGTGTGTGTGTGTGTGTGTGTCCGTCCATGAATGCCAGAAGAAACTCTGACTCTGGAGATAAGGGGTGTCTGAGCCACAGGCTCAGGGAAATAAATTTACATCCAAATATGCTCTAACGGCTGGGTCACCTCTCTAGCTCCCTCTGACTATTTTGAAGGCATGAAATGTTCAAACTTAAAGGTGTGGTTAAATCTCCATAGTTCTCACATGCAAAGAAGGGAACTTAGGACACTCAGCCACACATATACCCTGTGAATAGAAGGGGCGTTACGTCCAGCCGAGCATCGGAACACACGGAGCAACAACTACCAGCAGTGGCCGGTATTCACAAACATTACCATTTTCCCTTCTCTCTCTTCCTTATACCTGATGCCCTTCGCAGAAGAATCCATGAAGCCTGGAGCAGCAGCATGAACTGGCTGCAGCTACCGGACACTTTCAGACCATCCCCAGTGACAGCTCACATACATCCTGAGCATTCTACAGAATAGACTATATGTTCTGAGTGGAGAAAATCATTTCAAAACTTTTATGATTGAAATTATAAATACTTTTATGATTGAAATTTTATAAATTATAAAATTTCATCCACAGTGAGATGAAAGCAAAAATGGATAACAGAAAACTGCTTATGAAATACCCAAATACTTAGAAATTAAACCTCATATCATACTTAAACCTAAACCATTGATGGCCCAAAGAAGCAAGGCAAAGGAAGTTATAAATATTCATCTGCATTAAGGTGAAAACACATAGTATCGAAATCTGTGGGATCAGCAACCTCAATGGCATGTAGAAAATGTACCACCCAGTGATCTCACTTCCGGTAAACTAAAACATGAGCAAGCCCTTCATAGCAACAGGTCTGTCATACAGCTTGCTTAGAGTAGGAAAATATCTTGTAGTAAACTTATGTGTAGATAATAGAGGGTAAATAAAACTATGGTACATTGATGATGATGATGATGATGATGGTGATGATGATGATGATGATGATGGTGATGATGGTGGTGGTGATGGTGGTGATGATGATGATGGTGGAGAAAGTACTCTCAAATACAGCAATACTAGGGAATGAAGGAAGTTGGTGGGGGTATGTAATAGAGCTGGTGCTTGTAATATGTAATGACTTAGGGAACGGAAGAAACAAGAATCCACTTGTGTAAGGTGTGTGTGTGTGGGGGGGGTGTGTGTGTGTGGGGTGTGTGTGTGTGTGTGTGTGTACTGTTTGTTTTGTAATTTTTGTTTATTTGTATTTATGTGCAATATCTGTGACCAAAATAAAAGACTGATGAAGATGGTACTAAGAATGGCGGTGAATGTATTGGGTAGTAATGGTCTGTGAGGCTCACTGCCTGACAGACTGCATTCGAGACACCTTAGACCACCTCACCCACAGCTGCTTGATAGTTCAAATAGTTCTTGAACATCATCTCCAAGGGTCATCTTTGACCACAATTCTATTGTCTTCCTTCCTGTTATTTACTGTTCTTAGAGTACTTATCATGGTTCTAATTACACCTTGATTCGTGCAGCTTATTTGTTTAATGAATGCCTTTCTCATTTGGAAACCTGAAAGTTTACTGATCATGAGCCCCGATAATCTCATTTGTTATTGGCCCAGCCAAAGTACATTCCACACCCAATTATTCTGAATGAATGGGGGATGGAGAGCAAAAATGATAACAAATAATTTGAAAAGAATCATTTTAAAAATTGCAGTTTCACTACTTAAGGATATCAAAATACCTATTTTTAATCAATTTAAATAATGAAATGGCTTAAAGTTGTCATCTAATAGTTGAGAAAGATACATTTGTTCAACATAGTAAGAAAGGGACCTATTATGTATATTTTTAAATGAATACTTGTTGGATGTGAATAATTATATTAATTATACAAAAAGCAGTCTGGTAGAATTCAACATAAAATTGTTTTTATTGACCCAGGATTCCCACCTAAGAATTTGTCATAAGGGGCAGGCCTAAGTATGGAAAAGCCTACCTATTTACAGGAATTTCGTACAGTGTTATTTATAGAAGCAAAACCCTGTACACCATTTAAATGCCAAGGAAAACAGTGGCTTAGTAAAGCACATTGTGCCTGCACGCTAGTGTATGGGAACTAGGAAGTTGAAGATTAGGACAAGAGGATGACTTTAAAATGTTTGCAACTAAATGCAAAGAACATGAGCTTTGACAAACGGATTTCTGAAGCCTTTTTACATGGTGGAGGATTGGACTGGACTGGAACAAAATATTTTGCATGATAATAAGTGGTTTCTTTTCCTATGTGTGCCTTAGCACATGTGTTTTATTTTAGGCAGTGATCATTCTCACTCACCCATGCATGTGCCGTATAGCTTGCATAGTAAGGTCCAGTTCCCAGTCAGTGCATTTACATGACTCTTCCCATGTCTTCTGTGTTCACAGAACTCAATGTGTCCTCTTTCTCAGGACGACAGACCCTTTTCTGCCGGTTCCCACGCTCATGGCCTAGATCACTCCTCCTCTTGGCAGGACCACAGTCGCTTCCTGTCTACTCCACAGTTTTCATACTTTAACTGTAAGTAATAAAGTCTTCTACCAGTTATTAAATTGGATTTTTTTAAATGTAACTCATGGGGAAATTAAAGTTTAAGGCCAGTACATGATAGTAATATTCATGCTAAAGTCTGAGAAATGTTTCATTATGAATCATAAAAATGTCCCCCAAGAACACTTCTGATATTACCTAACTTGGTGAAAAACATGGAATTCCTTTTTGGATCTCAAACTTTTTAAAGAAAACTTAAAGTAAATCATGGTAAAAAAAAATGTTAATTGAACCCATTTTTTTTTGGTCTAAAAGTTGTTAAATTGTAGATGAACAAAAAATGAAAATTATTTTGTAATAAGATGAAAATCGTCAAAACAGGAAGATTTTTTTGCGTATGAGTATTCAGCAATATTTATTTGTACAAAGAATAAGGATACATACAAAACTACATACTGAATTCCACTGTTTAATCCCTGTTATAACAGTAAAATGATGTCTGAGTTCACTAGGCCAGGATCCAGTGGACTTCTTCCCATGGTCTAGGGGTTCTGCATTATACTTGAAGAGGGCATCAGCTATGGCTTTAAAGATGTTTTCTATTTTAATACCCCAAACTCAATGCAATTTTAAATAAATCTTAGGGTAATAAAGATGGATTTTTAAAATTTGAGTGACCTCTTATTGACTGCTTTTCTAGCCCCTCCACCACGGATTGAACTGAATGAATGAGTGTTGTCTGCTCTGCTCAACATTGCTTCCCTAGCCTCCCACATACTATTTGAATCCTATTAAAAGCCCAATTAATGTTCAATTAAATTAGGTAGCTGAATATACAAGTCCTTTTTTGAAGTCTACTTTTATCTAAGCTATGGGGATTCAAATATTATTTAATAGATTCTAATTTGCATAATAATTTAGTTCTTCAATTTATCATGGGCCTGGAGGGTTATACATTAAATTTGATAATTCTGTCATTTAAAATAGCTAGTCTGCTATAAAATAATATACCAAAATAAGTCTTAAAAGAAGTAGGTCAAATCCAAAGGTGATATCTCTCATTTTTGCTTATTTATATTCATAGATTCATTTAATAAATATTTATCAGATTCTGACAAATGGTTTGGTTTTCATTATATCATAATTATTTCATTGCAAAAGGTAAGCATTTTTTTCTTTCCCATCTTAATCATTTTACCAAGTGATCTTGTATCTCTGTAAACCCTCTGCTATCCAGATGTTGCAGCCACTCTTCCATTTGAATTACATCGCAGAATCTGGTGTATATACAGGGCAGGATTTGTGTCTTTCATATTAAACAATGCAAAAGGTTCCTCAGGTTACCATCGACCAGGAAGGAAGGAATTGCCTCAAAACATTAGAAGTCCCACCTGCTAGCACCCTAAAAACCTAAGCTAACAGGAGCAGGAGTCAAGCCGAGCAGCC
The DNA here is from genome assembly GCF_011064425.1 of Rattus rattus. NCBI lineage: Eukaryota > Metazoa > Chordata > Mammalia > Rodentia > Muridae > Rattus > Rattus rattus. The sequence continues at coordinate 104,220,627 of NC_046160.1, read as the reverse complement.
ATTTTCTACTGCCACTCAATTTTGTTGAAATGTCTCCTAAAAGGAAATGATTAGAAGACATGACGTAGGAAATATCAAGGTTGTGGGAATTATATTTAATATTATAATAAGGCATTCAAAGAGACTGCATTTAGCTTTTGATTTTACCATCTTGTGATCAGCCTTGATCATTTTTCTAAGATATATTTCTCATGGGCAGATAATAGGTTTCTATTCTAATGTAGTCATTCAAAAGTAAATAAAATTAATAATTATAGGAAAAGTTAACCTTGCAATATATATAGTGTGAATTGAGGCATGCTTTGTTACTGCCTGTATTATAGTATATAAAAATTTTAATTGAATTCCTCCAATGATTAATTGAGCCTTTTGTTTTACTCTCTTTTGCGTTTTTATTGGATATTTTTATTTACATTCCAAATGTTATGTTATCCATAACCCCCCATCCCATCCCCACTCCCCTGCTTTTATGAGGGAGCTCCCACGCACCATCACCTACCCCTTCCCGCCTCCCTGCCTCCCCGCCTCCCCGCCCTGACATTCCTCTATAGTGGGGCATCAAGCCTTAGCAGGACCAAGGGCTTCTCTTCCCACTGATGCCATCCCAACAAGGACATCCTCTGCTACATATGCAGCTGGAGCCATGGGTCAGTCCATGTGTAGTTTTTGGATGGTGGTTTGGTCCCTTGGAGCTCTGGTTGGTTGGTATTATTGTTCTTATGGACTTGCAAACCCCTTCAGCTCCTTTAAACCTTTCTCTTAACTCCTTCATTCGGAACCCTGTTATCAGTTCAATGATTGGCTGTGAATGTCCACCTCTGTATTTGTCATGCTCTGGCATAGCCTCTCAGGAGACAGCTATAGCAGCCTCCTGTCAGCATGCACTTCCTAGCATCAGCAATATTGTTTAGGTTTGGTGACTGTATATGGGCTGGATCCCCAGGTGGGGCAGTCTCTCTGTGGCCTTTCCCTCAGTCTCTACTCCAACTCTGTCTCCATATTTCCTCTTGTGAGTATTTTTGTTCCCCCTTCAAAGAAGGACTGAAGCTCCACACTTGAGTCTTCCTTCTTCTTGAGCTTCATGTGTTTTGTGGATTATATCTTGGGTAATCCAAGATTTGGGGCTAATCCACTTATCAGTGAGTACATCCCATGTGTGGTTTTTGTTGTGTGTGTGATTGGGTTACCTCATTCAGGATGGTACTTTCTAGTTCCATCCATTTGTTCATGAAGTCCTTTCTTTTTTTTATTTTTTTATTTTGTTGGATTTTTTTTTTACTTACCTTTGAAATGTTATTCCCTTTCCCCTTTTCCCAGACATAAGCCCCCTATCCCATACTCCTCCCTTTCTTCTATAAGGGTGCTTCCCTCCCTATCCACCCACTCCTTCCTGTCTCCCTTCCCTGGCGTTCCCCTATACTAGGGGTCAAGCCTTGGCAGGACCAAGGGCTTCTCCTCCCATTGGTGCCCAACAAGGCCATCCTCTGCTACATATGCAGCTGGAGCCATGGTTCTGTCCATGTATAGTGGTTTAGTTCCCAGGAGCGCTGGTTGATTGGCATTGTTGTTCTTATGGGGTTGAAAGCCCCTTCAGCTCTTTCATTGCTTTCTCTACTTCCTCCAACAGGGGTCCCGTTCTTAGTTTAATGGTTTGCTACTAGCATTTGCCTCTGTATTTGACATGCTCTGGCTGCGTGTCTGTCAGGAGACATCTATATCCAGTTCCTGTCAGCATGCACTTCTTAGCTTCATCAAGCTTATCTAGTTTTAGTGGAGGCCACATATGTGGGCCACATGTGGGGCAGGCACTGAATGGCCGTTCCTTCAGTCTCTGCTCGAAATATTGCTTCCATATCCCCTCCTATGAATATTTTTGTTCCCCCTTTTATGAAGGAGTGAAGCATCCACACTTTGGTCATCCTTCTTCTTGAGCTTCATGTGGTCTTTGGATTGTATCTTGGGCAATTTGAGGTTTTGGGCTAATATCCACTTATCAGTGAGTGCAAACCATATGTGTTTTTCTGTGATTGGGTTACCTCACTCAGGATGATATTTTCTAGTTCAATCCATTTGAATTTCATGAAGTCATTGTTTTTGATAGCTGAGTAGTACTTCATTGTGTAGATGTACCACATTTTCTGTATCCATTCCTCTGTTGAAGGGCATCTGGGTTCTTTCCAGCTTCTGGCTATTATAAATAAGGCTGTTGTGAACACAGGGGAACATGTATCTTTGTTGTATGTTGGAGCATCTTTTGGGTATATGCCCAGGAGGTGTTAGCTGGGTCCTCAGGTAGTGCAATGTCCACTTTTCTGAGGAACCTCCAGACTGATTTCCAGAGTGGTTGTACCAGTCTGCAACCCCACCAACAATGGAGGAGTGTTCCTCTTTCTCCACATCCTCTCCAGCATCTGTTGTCACCTGAGTTTTTGATCTTAGCCATTCTCACTGGTGTGAGGTGGAATCTCAGGGTTGTTTTGATTTGCATTTCCCTGATGACTAAAGATGTTGAACATTTCTTTAGCTACTTCTCAGCCATTCAATATCCCTCAGCTGAGAATTCTTTGTTTACCTCTGTACTCCATTTTTTAATAGGGTTATTTGTCTCTTTGGAGTCTAACTTCTTGAGTTCATTGTATATTTTGGATATTAGCCCTCTATCGGGTGTAGGATTAGTAAAGATCTTTTCCCAGTCTGTTGGTTGCCGTTTTGTCCTAACCACAGTGTCCTTTGTCTTACAGAAGCTTTGCAGTTTTATGAGGTCCCATTTGTCCATTCTTGATCTTAGAGTATAAGCCATTGGTTTTTTCTTCAGGAAATTTTCCCCAGTGCCCATGTGATCAAGACTCTTCCCCACTTTTTCTTCTATTAGTTTGAATGTATCTGGTTTGATGTGGAGGTCCTTGATCCACTTGGACTTAAGCTTTGTACAGGGTGATAAGAACAGATTGATCTGCATTCTTCTACATGCTGACCTCCATTTGAACCAGCACCATTTGTTGAAAATGCTGTCTTTTTTTCCATTGGATGGTTTTAGCTCCTTTGTCAAAGATCAAGTGACCATAGGTGTGTGAGTTCATTTCTGGATCTTCACTTATGTTCCACTGATCCAGCACCATTTGTTGAAAATGCTGTCTTTTTTCCATTGGATGGTTTTAGCTCCTTTGTCAAAGATCAAGTGACCATAGGTGTGTGAGTTCATTTCTGGATCTTCACTTATGTTCCACTGATCTACCTGCCTGTCTCTGTACCAATACCATACAGTTTTTATGACTATTGCTCTGTAATACTGCTTGAAGTCAGTAATGGTGATTCCCCCAGATGTTCTTTTATTATTGAGTATAGTTTTCGCTATCCTGGGTTTTTTGGTTATTCCAAATGAATTTGCAAATTGCTCTTTCTAACTCTATAAAAAATTGAGTTGGAATTTTGATGGGGATTACATTGAATCTGTATATTGCTTTTGGCAAGTTGGCCATTTTTACTCTATTAATCCTGCTAATCCATGAGCATGGGAGGTCTTTCCGTCTTCTGAGATCTCCTTCAATCTCTTCCTTCAGAGACTTGAAGTTCTTGTCATACAGATTTTTCACTTGCTTGGTTAGAGACACACTGAGGGTTTTTTGTTTTGTTTTGTTTTGTTTTTTATTGACAAGTTAATATTTATAATTTTTTTTACCATGGTTATTCCTACTTTCTCAGTACTTTTCAAATTTTAACAGTCTAAATATTTCTGTTTTTATAGCAGATTAATTTCACTTGGAGAAATTGTCCTTTAATTTCCCATTGTACTATATCCCCCAAAGTCAAAATTGCCAAGCCCCACAGAGTAGAGCTGAACCTCTGTCAAATAAGATAATTAGAGAAGATGTCCCCAAACCAGAAAAGACCCTGGAGCCAGAGTCTAAGAAAGAGAATAAGAGGTAAACAGTTTCAGGAATATAAAATATTTTTGACATGAAGATCAAGAAAAATAGTCACATGAGAAATAAAATATAGAAAACCACAAAGTAAATCAAGTGTGGCCAGGGGTAAAGGATGAGACAATAGAAGAGAAAAGATGAGGTTTTAAGAAAACCAAGAGTTGGCAAGATGGCTCACGTGGGTAAAGGCACTTGCCAAACCTGAGTTCAATCTCTGGAACCCACACGATGAACAGAAAGAACAAATGCTCACAAGCTCTCCACTGACCTCCATATGCATACTATGACATCTACGATGTCTTTCCCTTTTCTTTTCCCTCCCATCCATCCATCCATCCATCCATCCATCCTCTCTCTCTCTCTCTCTCTCTCACACACACACACACACACACACACACACACACACATATAATTTACACAAATTACATTTACACACATGTAATTTACAAATGTAAAATTCAGGGAGTGCTGAGAGGTGGGTCACTGTTTAAGAATACTAGCTGGTCTTCTAGATGATCTTCATTTCACCTCCCAGCATCCACATTGTGGCTCATGATGACAATGCCACTTCCAAAGATCCAGTTCTCTTTTTCTGCAGTCACTGAGAGTGCACATCGTACACAGACTACAGACATATATACAGGCAAAACACCCACCACATAAATAGTACACATAAATACACAGAAACTAGTAATAATCATTTTAAAACAAACTTTTTAAACTCAATTCAAAGCGGACAAGACAGGCATCATGTATTTGGGGAGCAAAGAAAGCATGCAGACCAGGAATGAAAGGGCTTGTCTAAGAAGTCCAGGACGCATGTGACAACCAGATACTTTCTTCCATGTTTACTGATGCTCCTGTTTTCTGTGCCTGCTTCTTCACCCCTTGCTTTTATGGAACTACGTTGAGGAGAAGGAGGTAAATGTCTCTGATCTTTGTATCCCTGAAAATGGAATGTTCCACTAACACTTTGATTGAGCCTTTGGCTGACTATAAAATTCTGTGTTTGGCCAGCTACAAAATTCCAAGTTGAGAATGATTTTCCTTATGAGGGCATAGGAAAAATATTTCTCCAAATCCAAGATCATTGTTGAAAAGTGTGGATATTTCACTCCCATCTTTTTGAAGTTTTCTGTCTTCTCCACCCCCTTCCCTTCTGTGTGCTTTCTCTTTCCACTCCTGGCCTGGGAACCTTGGAGGAAGTCTGCCCATGAATCCCAGGGAGGCTGCGGTTCTGTGCTATTCATCCTCATATTCAGGGTTGGTGAGCCTGTAGATGGCACGCATTTCCCCCTTTTATTGAAAATGGTTTTTCTCTTACAGTCTATCCTGGTTATTGTTTCCCCTCCCTCTACTCCTCTCAGCTTCTTCCAAACCCCCTGCCTTCTGGATTTACCTCATTTCCGTCTCTTATTAGGAAAAAGAAAAGCAGGCTTCTATGGGATAATAATAAAATAAAATATACTAAGATAAAACCTAACATATCAGAATTAGACAAAACAAAACAACAGAAGGAAAAGAGCCCAAAAGAAGGCACAAGAAACAGAGACCCACTCATTCCCATTCACACAATCAGGGATCCCATAAAACTCTAAACTGGAAGCTATGATACGTGTAGAGGAGCCAGTGCAGACCTGGGAAAGCCCCTGCATTCCTTCCCAGCCGCTCGCAGGTCCTGTGAGATCTGATCGTTTTGATTTAGAGGGTCTTGTTTTCCTGGGGTCCTCTGTCCCCTCCGACTCTCTATGCTCTTGCTGCCTCCTCTTACTCAGGGCTCCCAGAGCCAGGGGGTGGGGGTGTGATGGAGACATCCCGTTTATGACTGAATGTTCTGAGGTGTTTTACCTCATATGCTTCCTGGGTTGGCACTCACATTCTTAATACATCTTCTCATACCAAGGGCAGATTCTATGGAGAAAATTCTTAGGAAACAAAGAAATAACATTGTTTGATGCAACTGAAGACTTAGGAAGAAAAAGTCCAAGAAGAAAAAATGATGGAAGATTTCATTGAGCCAGTGGAAGGACATAGTCATCGAAAATAAGCTTATAAAAATTAAAATATGAGTCAATTAATAAATGGAGAGAAATAAGACAAGAAACATTACCATAATCTACCCTATTAGTTGTCTGTGAATTGTGTTTATTTACATGGTCATGAAATTATAAACATTCAGTATTGACATAACTGAAGTTTCAGAAATAGCTTTTTTGGAAGGATTAGTGTGAAGAAGTGGGTGGGTGTGGATAATGTCTAAAAATGATAAATCAGAAAATAGCATTTTTAGACATTTTTTAATATAAATGGAGACAGAAAAGATCTAGAGAGCCGCTTGTGTTTGCCTCTAGAGAATTATAAGGAAGACTGTGGGAGGCTCCAGGTGCTCTCTACAGTCGTTTCAAACTATTTGATGTACGGATGTACACTTTGGTCAAAAATGAGTCTTATAAAGACAAATGGTACCGCAAGAACCTCAGTTTTTATATCTGACCAGCAAATGTCCAATTTTCGTATTAACTTCTAAATTGAGTGTAAAATCTGGCTTTGGAGCTCTGAACCATTTCAACCTGTGTGGAAACTTGGCAAGGAGATGACCACGGCCCTGTAGACGTGGAAGGACCTTCCTTTCCGGGCCCACAAACAAGCACCTTCTTGCTTGTGATGGAGTAAGAGCTACAGGAGGCCTCTTTTGTCCTGTGCCATGGAAGCCGAGACACTCCTGCAGCTCAGTGACTGTGACCAAAGCAAGCATAGAACCACCGGCCATGGAAAAAACAAAGGAAATGGGAAAACACTGCATAACTTGTGGTCTCTGAAACACTCCAGCATTAATGAAAGTTTGTTTTAAGAATTAATTTATGTCAGCTTTGTGTAGTTCAGGTCAATTCATGAAAAGGTAGATTCCCTGTGCCAGGAAGAAGGGAAGAAATGTATAAATTGTAAGTTTATATTACCATTGGAAATGAGAACACAGAAATCCATTATTAAAAGCATGATCACTCGCAAATTTCTCCTGGCTGGCTGGAAGCTGTGGCCCTGAGTCAGGATCCTCTTTTAGAAGACTGGTTCCATTACCTCCAGCCTGTGGACAGTAGGGGCTTAGTCAAGCCACAGTTACAATGTCGGCTTTGGGAACCGTCGGAGCCACCGTTTTCACTTTTTATAAGTGGCGACTGGCCACTGGTCTTCATGTGTAGCTCCTTTGAGATGAAAGGCACAGGACCCCAGGGCAGGTCCCTCTCAGGGCTGACTAGTCTAGACTTAAATGAGGTCTGTAGGCTTCTGGTGACTTCTAGAACTCTCCAACCTTTGGACTAACACGTTTAATTTCTGTGGAATTCATGTTTCCAAACCAAATTTTAAAGTAAACATAGATTGTAAATTGTCTGTAAATCTTAAACTGTCCTAAAAAGTAATTAAAAAAAAAACTAAATGAGTAACCCTAAGGACTGTGGCTTTTTTTGCAACAGGGCAAAACATTATCTAAAATTCTTCCAGAATTTAGAAGTGACTTGCACATTATATTCTAACTTGATACTTAAGAAAAGTAGTTCAGAAAAGTTGTCTTGGGAAAACTATTTCACCTCTCACCTCTGTTTATATTGCTAGAAAAAGAAAAGTTAGCATCTGTGGTTTGTATTTTGAAGGACTTTTATCAGAGTTTATATCTTTTGGGTGAAAATAAAGTGTCCACAGAAAACCATAATAGAGTGACTGTTAATGGTTCAAGGTCTACCTGAGTAACCGTGAACAGCTCCTTTTAAGTAATCTACCCTACACTCACAGGATCCAGTGCCTTTAAGTAATCTACCCTACACTCACAGGATCCAGTGCCAACAAACAGTGTGCAGCATGAGGAATGTTGGGAAATAAATGTTGATAAGGGAAGGAAGGTTTCTTCTCCATCCAAGGAGTATTTATTCCATGGAGGCACAATCTATCTGCCTCTTTTATTTGCTTGTTTTATGAAACCAGGCTTTGGTTTTGTGTGTTGACCAATTAATTGCTAGATATTTGTAAATGATTGAGCTCTGGTTGTTGTTATTGTAATTTAACAAAAAAATTTCTAGTCACTCCCTCGAAAGCATCTGACAAGTTTGCAAGTGACTGTCTCCTTGAAATCTCGTTGTGTAATCGACTGGGTCTACTTGAGAGGCTTCTATAGAGGCTTTGAGATCAGATTTGGAGGAAAGAGGTGTTTGTGTCAGGAGCAGAATGCTCAAATGTTCTGAAAAGGGGCCTGGTCTTTGGGAATGCAAGCCCCAGGGAGTGAGAGAGATGGCCACTGGCAGGTGCCTGGATCTCACTAGAAATTCACCAGAAAGCATGAAGGTGGACGGGCTGTCCAGGAGCAGGGTGTAACTTAAGTTTACTTCTTAGGAAGGTCATTCTAATCAGAATGATTCAAGATAAACGTAGCCTGAGAGGAAAGGGCGGCCTGGGCTGGGGAGATAGAATAGTCATAAGGACTCACTTTTAAGGGAGGTAGCTGGGTCAGGCGAAGAGAAACAGACTCTGAGGACCTGATTAGGGTGGGAATGTGGGTTCTAAGACAGATTCTTCCTATAATACATTAATTATTATTATTAATTATATTGGTTTCTAAGAATAGTTGCTGAGCAGGGATCTGAGAGCTGAACCCTGGAGGGACGAGTTCACATGAACAGTGAGATTAAGCTTCTAGGTCTACTGCCTGGTAGTCCGGGGATGTAGCAGAGAAGGCTCCCTGAAAGGAGGTCTTCACCGTTCCTCCCTGGAACTTCTCTGTGCTTGTATCATTGTCTTCTGACAAAGCACACATTTTCTACTCTCAGATACAAATTTTTAAAAAACTCAATTTTAAAATCTAGTGTGTTTTTTCGAAACTGTACTCATTTTTTATGTATGCTAAATGTCTGCTAGTCCATGTAAAGTTTAATTATAGAAAATCAAATTAAATCCCATGCCTAATTAACTAATTTCTACAAGATTAGTCCTTTGGCCTCAGTTTTATGTTCACATTGGTTTATTTTCCTCTTTACTTAGGCTTGCCAGCATTTACCAAAAGAACCATTGCCTCAGATCCAGCTTCAATCAAGGGAGATGCCCCAGGTTTACCAGCGAATGGAACAAGTCTACAGTCCAAGAGGGAGGAATATGAGAGCAAAAAATCCAAAATGTGATTCACAACCTCACTTGAGTATTTCCCAAGTAACAGCCCATAGTCCTTGTTGCCACTGGGCTCAGATTATCTAAAGACATCATGTGGGTTCAGCTCCTTGGAACCACCAAGCGTTGACTAGCATGACGTTATAGCCAGTCTTTGTGAGGGAGAATAAATTTAACTTGTAGAGGTAATATCAACTTATGAACGATATATAACTCACTTAAAGGCAACTGGTACCAGCAGAGAAAGTGATCATTTCTACCTTATATTTTCCTATTTCTCAGTGTCACAATTTTCCAACCCAACCTGGAATTTATAATCAATGCCTTTCCAAGATGAGAAGGAGAAGGGGTTCCCTCCAGGCAAATGTTTCCAGCAGTTTAGAGTCAGGCACATTTGTACACGGGGGATGTGTAAATGCTTTCTCCCTTATCATCGTGTGTTGTAACCTGTTGTGGAGATGCTTTGGAATTTCAGTCTGCCTTTTCAATGCTCGTCGTCATCACCTGTCAAATCAGCAGTCTCTTACTACATGAAGTATCTTCAAACCATTGCAATTGTCATTTTAATTGCAAAAGAATTTATAAAAGATAGCTGAATCATAGAACATCATAAAGAATTCATAACATCATTTATATATTTGTCATGTTACGGCCACTTGTCCCACTGCGATCATCCTGGTCATACGCTGGATGGTCTTTGGTTTGCTGTGACCTCAATCCCAGCACCCCTGTCCTGGGTCAGTCAGTGGGATCCACTCTGTAGGAATCCTTATATCCTTTGGTACTACTGCTTTCCACATCCCAGTCTTTCAACATCAATGTGCTTTTAAAACCTTACCGCTCCGCCATGCCCATCAACCAGTGAATATTAAATAATGGCCATCATCCTGAAACTGAGTCCTACTGGGCCATGGTGGAAAAACCTGCACAGGGCAGGAACAATAAAGCAATTCCTTTGTAAGAGCAATGCATGCCGTGTCTGTTAAAATACACTTGTTTATTACATTTCTCACAGTTCATTACAGTGGTGTACTTTCATTCCAAATGTTTGACTAACTTCACCATAACACTTGAAGGTATAGAAGAAAAGACTCTTTCCCTCCACCTCCACCCCGTGAACATGAATGCAGTTCTTGCCACAGGACATGGAGTTGTTGCATCGAAGAATTTCCACATGTCGTGTAAGCTCTGAGACCACTTCCTCAGTGGGCCTCTTCTTGAGGGCCTCTCGTCAGTGATAAGGAAAGTGTCAAAGCAGGTGTGCCTGGACTGAAGCACACTTGGTCTTATAAAGTCCATGGTATGGGGGTAATGTGTTCAGGCCAGCTAGAAACAAGTCTGACTTTAACAGGCTTGGTTTTGTCTTCTCTAAGCCCAGAAGTCCTCAGTATTCTAAGGTGAGAGCAGGAGGAACTCGACTGAAAGAGTAGCTCACACTCCTGCCATCTGCTGTGATCTATAGCATCTAGGATAAGATTTTAGAGCTCTGAGAAATTAGCACTTGTACTAATTTTTGACTACTATTTTTTTTTTTTTGTATTTTGAGTATTTTTATGTACATTTGGCAAACATCCCTTCCCTCCCCCCCCTTCCTTATGGTGTGTTTCATTTCCCCGACAGTCTAGTTCATCTTTGGACCCAGGTCCATATATTTCTAGGATATTCATTGCAATGAGGAGACAGGGTCAGTCCATGAGAGTCTTTTAGTGGCTTAGTCCATCATATGGAGTCTCAAGCCCTTTCAACTCTTCCAGTTCATTCTCTGATTCCTTCAATGGGGTCCCGTTCTCAGTTCAATGGCACCTGTATTCTGGCTGTGTCTCTCAGAATCTCACATCCGGCTCCCCATTTCTTTTTTGGTTCATCCATCTTGTCCTATATGTATGGGCCACATGTGGGGCAGGCTCTGAATGGTGTGTTTTAATCTTTGCCTCTCTTCCCTGCCAAGGGTATTCTTTGTTCCCCTTTTGATGAGGCATTTTGATCATCAGCTTGAGTTTCATTTGTTCTAGGCCACTAGGGTAATTCATTTGGGCTAATAGCCACTTATCAGTGAGTGCATACCATGATGTCTTTTCTGTGATTGGGTTAGCTCCTCAGAATGATATTTTCCAGTTCCAACCATTTGCCTATCAGTTAATTTCATAAAGTAGGAAGGAGTAATATTCCTAGATGTACCACATTTTCCGAGATCCATTCCTCTGTTGAAGGGCATCTGGGTTCTTTCTTCATTATAAATGTGCATGAACTTTTGCACGTGTCTTTTTTATATGTTGGGCATCTTTGGGTATATGCCCTTGATCCTCAGGCAGTTCAATGTTTTTTTGATTTCCAGAATGGTTGTACCAGTCTGCAACCCCACCAACAATGGAGGAGTGTTCCTCTTTCTATCCTCGCCAGCATTTGCTGTCACCTGATTTTTTGTTTAGCCATTCTCACTGGTGTGAGGTGAAATCTCAGGGTTGTTTTGATTTACATTTCCTGATGACTAAAGATGTTGAACATTTCTTTAGGTGTTTCTCAGCCATTCGGCATTCCTCAGCTGTGAATTCTTTGTTTAGCTCTGAACCCCATTTTTAATAGGGTTATTTGTCTCCCTGGTCAACTTTTTTGAGTTCTTTTGTATATTTTGGATATAAGGCGTTGTAGGATTGGTAAAGATCTTTTTTCCCAATCTGTTGGTTGCCATTTTGTCCTGACCCAGTGTCCTTTCTTACAGAAGCTTTGTAGTTTTATGAGATCCCATTTGTGATTCTTGATCTTAGAGCATAAGCCATTGGTGTTTTGTTCAGGAAATTTTTTCCAGTGCCCATGTGTTCCAGATGCTTCCCTAGTTTTTCTTCTATTAGTTTTGTGTCTGGTTTGATGTGGATGTTGGACTTAAGCTTTGTACAGGGTGATAAGCATGGATCGATCTGCATTCTTCTACATGTTGACCTCCAGTTGAACCAGCACCATTTGCTGAAAATGCTATCTTTTTTCCATTGAATGGATTTGGCTCCTTTGTCAAAAATCAAGTGACCATAGGTGTGTTGGTTCATTTCTGGGTCTTCAATTCTATTCCATTGGTCTATCTGTCTGTCTCTGTACCAATACCATGCAGTTTTTATCACAATTGCTCTGTAATACTGCTTGAGTTCAGGGATAGCGATTCCCCCAGAAGTCCTTTTATTGTTGAGCATAGTTTTAGCTATCCTGGGTTTTTTGTTATTCCAGATGAATTTGCAAATTGTTCTGTCTAACTCTTTGAAGAATTGGATTGGTATTTTGATGGGGATTGCATTGAATCTGTAGATCGCTTTTGGCAGAATGGCCATTTTTACTATATTAATCCTGCCAATCCATGAGCATGGGAGATCTTTCCATCTTCTGAGGTCTTCTTCAATTTCTTTCTTCAGAGTCTTGAAGTTCTTGTTGTACAAATCTTTTACTTGCTTGGTTAAAGTCACACCGAGGTACTTTATATTATTTGGGTCTATTATGAAGGGTGTCGTTTCTAATTTCTTTTCTCGGCTTGTTTCTCTTTTGTGTAGAGGAAGGCTACTGATTTATTTGAGTTAATTTTATACCCAGCCACTTTGCTGAAGTTGTTTATCAGCTTTAGTAGTTCTCTGGTGGAACTTTTGGGATCACTTAAATATACTATCATATCATCTGCAAATAGTGATTTTTGACCATATTCTTTTAATCTTTGGAAGGTCCATATATTTCTACAATGAACTGTGAGATTATCTCCATCAGCAACTCCCTCCCTCACAATCCCCCTAATGGTCCCTGTTGAATCTACCTCCCAGGTTCATATCCTATACATGCAAGTTGGTGTGTGGCCATCTGATGAGGCATGAACAGCTTACCAGTGGCTAGATCTCAAAGGAGAATGATCCTCCCTCCTTCCCTCCGTAGCTATCAGTTGCCAATTGCTCCTCAAATAGGAAGGGAGTCTCTAGGCCTCTCCCCAGTCCATGCTGTACTTTTGACTGGCTTGATCTTGTGCAGTTCTTTTTTTTGTTCAGGTCAACATAGCTGCTATGAGTCAGTTCATTACAAGAGTGATCTGTCAAGAAGCCAGCATTTCACTGCATTTTGTCCCATTCTCCAGCTCTTACATTCTTCATGTTCCTTCCCTGAAGGCTTGGATCGGGGATGTTATAGGCTGAGTGCTCAGAGTTATTTATCCTATGTACTATGACCTGTTATGAGTCCCTTTGTTAACCACTGCCCACTGCAGAAAGCTAAGAGCAGCATTACTCTATGGGTACGAATGTAAACATTTAGAATGTAGCTTGACAGCATGGCCACTTAACGACATAACAACAGTAGGTACCCCTTAAGACCTCTATGACTTTCCCGGCCATATATTTTTTAACCGGGCATGCAATATCCCCTATAGAACAGGCCTCATAACCAATGAGAATGTGGCTGGCATAAGCATTATGCCACTATTGTGCTATCAGACCACTGTTGTAGCATGCAGCGTATCCAGCTATAACAGCATTGGCATTTCTTTTCTCCTGCATAGTGCCTTCTGGCACTCTATACGGTAGTCAGCAGTAAGGGTTCTTGTCAGTTTGAGGGTGCTTTTTCTCTGTCCTCCATTCAAAGTGAGTCGTGTCTTCAGCAATGGGATTTTTCCATCTAGTTATGGTGAGCAAGAAAGAACAATGATAATAATATAGATTGGCACTGTATTGTATCTCCTTCGAAGAAAACAATGGTGAAGAAAATAAGAGATAACTCTGACAGCCCTCATTTAAATCCTAGAGGTAAAGGTTTAAAGTCGCTTCCCTTCATGTACAAGCAGAGATGGCGGCTCATTTGAATCTCTGTCACTACGTCTATGGCAGCACCAAACAGTAAGGTAGTTAGACCTGCAAGTTGGAGGCAAACCAGACTATTGACTCCGAAGATCCTTTAAAGCATACTAACTTGTTGTTTTATAGCCAAACAGAGAGAACTCCTATAGAAGGCCTTCTAAAATAGGAAAAATGAAGGCAAGTACATTATTCAGTGCTCTGTGCTGCTCTCGGGTGAATGAAGATATCTGACTGTGAATTTGGATCCCACCAGAGCTTCACTAGCAAAGTCAGCTTTTTGTGAGCAACAATTTGTCAAAATTCCTTGGCCGTCTATTTTTATGCACTTAATTCCAAATCCCTGTCTCCTCTGGAGATTTTTGCTATCTCTTCCGTTGAAAATCAAGAGAAATGCTAAGGAAACACTTAATCGTCTTGATTTTTTACCTCCCAGACCCCCGGGCTCCTTTTTTCCCCCTCCTTTGGCAGGGTTACCTGGATTAAATGTGATAAGAGCCTCACTTGAATCTTAGTGGTCAGCCATATTGCAGGGAACACTGGGACTGGGGAAGGGTCAGCCTTCTGCAGTGCACCTGGTCCAGAACTTAATGTGAACATTGACCTTTTTGGTTTAATAATTTTGACTCTTCTGGCCATCTTTCTCCCTAAACACACTAAACTGCAATTGAAGTTCCCACAGAGGGGAAGAAACACAGCTGAGAGAATGTTGGCTTGCTGTTTTTCCTATTGGCTAAGGTCATATTATTCCCTTGACCAGTGTCTGACTTGAAGGTTGGAAACCAATTGGTTATATAATATTTTATGCACCCAGTTTCCCAGAACCAACTTTATTCTTAGGATAGCTTATTTATGCTGCCAGCGGAGAGATAAAGCTGATAGCATACTAAAGCAGTGTGTTCGCTCGTTTAAAGGTTACTCATCTAGAAGGTCCATATCTCCTTAAGCCTTTTCCTCATGCCTAAGGTAGATACATGTGTATAGTTTAAATCCCAACTCAGTACTTTGCAGTTGATAATTTAGATCACTACCCTTCTTGTCTATCAAATCTGTGGTGAATCTCATAGTTACATAATGTAGTATTTTAACTGGGACCAAATTCTTGCACATATTAAGACTGTTTACTTAGCAAACTCTTTCCCATTTATATCATATTCCTTAGGACTTGGGAGTATTAGAAACGTAGCTATACATCATAATGTTCGCAAGGAACGTGAATGAACACTGAATAAGTTTCCGTTTTGAAATTCTTATGCCCTGCCTCGAGCAAATTACCCCAATATTTTTTCCCATTTTAGACAAAACCAAACAAAATTTGTGATTTTCACGGCCTTCAAATGAGGGAGCAGTTCTCACGAAAGCATCTGGCTTTCTTGGATCAAAACTAAAGCATGAGACGAAAGCTGGAAAGCAAATCGAAGCGTTTGTATATAAAGGCATTCCACACTCCAAAGTATGATATAAAAATAGTTACATCTTTCAACTTTTAAGTCTTCAAATGTTTAGCAATAGAAAAATATCAACTTCTTCCTATTTGAGAAAAAGGATCAAAACCATGAAAGGTCTCACTTAGCTTCATTCCCATAGAAACACAACACATCTAGTTTAAGGGTAGGAAAACTGCGTATATGAGAAGCAGGACTTTGGATTCCAAGACCCCAGCTGCATAGCAGAGAGGCCACCCTTGCTTTTGATTAGAAGCAAAGTAAACCAGCCTGCACTGCTGGCAAAACCAGCTCCACCCTCTCTCCAACATGGCCTGCCCATCTGAACTCTTGTTCTATCTGCCTATGTCTACTCTAGGCCCAACACAGACCTTACTACTTTACCAGGTCAATTGGCCTCTGATATCTCCTAGCCATATGGTCCACACGGAGGAGCTGATGGAGGGGGGGGGTCGTGGCACCTCTGTTTTTTATACCATCAGCATGTATCTATTCCACATGCATACTTATGGAGATACGAGGGCCATATCCACTGTCTTTCTCAGTTGCTTCTCCACCTTGGTTTTGGAAACAGGCTTTCATATTTAACCTAGAGCTCACTGATACTTCTAGACTAGCTGGCTAGCAAAGTCGGGACATCTGCTTGTCTGCTGTCCCAGACTTGGCCTTACAGGCTGCTGGGGTCAAAGTAAAGGCCTCATATGGCAGCACAGGCACTTTATTTTCATAGCCCCAGCCCCTAAGGAGCTTCTCTGTGTTTTTTTTTTTTTGTTTTGTTTTGTTTTGTTTTGTTTTTTCAACCACACATTTTTGAGCACTCGTGGTAGAAACCTTGGGAAGCTGGCAATCTTTCCTTCCCTAGCATAGCTCACCATAGACTTCCTTGGCCCTTGTGAACACAAGGTTACCCACGTTTGATTGTGTTCACGCGTGTCCTACAGTGGATGCAGAGCTTTCTCTCCTCACAGCGCAGCCATTTGCACGTTGCGTTTGTTTGAACATCGAGTACCACAGAGCATATTGTCCTGCATAACTCTTTCTCAACGTTATCCCTAGGCTGGTGCAATGTTTGCCTTCCATTTGTTCTGAGCTGGGTAAGACACCGAAGGATGTGGGACACAGTGTGGTATGAGATAAACAGAGGAAGCTTGGTTGCCTTCAACTACATACATTTTGAGTTATTTGCTGCTCAGGAAGGAAACTGCCTCTGAGGAATGGTCTGGGGGTGTGGAGCACTGTGAAAAGGAGCCCAGTTGAATTGAATGCATACTGTGAAACTTATACCTGGTCAGTGCTGCACTGATCTGGAATGTTATTTCTAGACTCTTCCTGGCTGCTCCGATCTGGATGCAAAGTGGACTTCTTCCTAATAATTTTTCGTCTGGGTATTTCATGCCTCGCTGGCATTTTAGATTTTTGTTTTATTTATGCTACCATTAATCCCACTGTGAGGGAACGTACAGGCTTGATTTATGACTTACCATTTTAAAAACTTCCCATTACAATGAACCTCAAACTGTCAGTCACCTAAAGTAAAGCAGCCACAGTGGCAGAGCCATCTACCAAGGTGGCTTTGAAAGGGTGGGCGTTAAAAGAGACTTGGAACAATCTCGGAGCTTTTATGCCTTTTCATTCTCCTGGGCTACATAGATGTATCAGTTCTAACAAGGTACTTCCTGCCCAGAGGCCTTGGCAAAAAAAAAAAAAAAAAAAAAAAAATTCTCCTCCAGACAGCTGCAGGCTTGAGAGACCTCACACTGCTGGCCAAGGTTCATTCTGTGCTTCAACTGAGACCACAGCCAATAAAGCCAGTGTGTACAGTGGAAAGAGTTTCCCATTTTTTCCATTGGAGAAGTCTTTTGTGAGGTTAGTTCGACTGTTCTGAATTAACAGTGGTCAGTGTTCATGCTTTTATTTTAACTGCGTGTAAGCCTGCTGATTAGATTCCACCGAGGGCAAATCACAGTTTGGAGAGGACAATACATATCCTTCAAGCATCGGTTCTCAAAGTGTGGTCGCAAAAGTTACAACAGCCATATCACCTTGGAACTTTCCAGAATTAGAAACGCTGATCAGCCTCAGACCGGCTGACTGGGACCTCTGGGTGTGGAGCAGAGGTCTAACAGTCTGTACTGTGCTAAATCCAGGTGATTTTGTTGAATGGTTCAAGAACTGCACTTGAATATCCATTTGATTTTAGTCTTCCTGGTGACTTTTGGCAACCCCCCTGTCTTAGGCGGTGTATAAGAATTCTATTTAACAATGGTTCCCAGTATTGCATATTGCCCTCTAGATCCAATCCAACTCCAGTTATGACACTACCTCTGTGACAGACCTAAGGCAGCTTCCAAGAGTGCTTACTTTATACCTGCACCTCCTGACTGATGTCCCCTAACCAGGACTCCATCTTTTAGTTAGGAGCCATCACTGACATCCACTTAAGACTACACTTACTGCAAGCCCCACTTTTTTGAACAGTGGTCTCTAGTTACCTGAGTGATGTCATTATGTGTATAATTCTTTCAAAATGTACCTACAATGTTTCAAAATGTTTATCTGCTTCCCATCCTCTTTGGCAGAGCTCAGTGATGAATGGGGCCCTTAGATCAGCTAGTACATACTTATATGCAGAAGTCATTGGCCCTTTTGTTGACATTTTGAAGGCAGACACTGGATAGTTTGACTGTTCCTGTTCAACCCCCACATAAGTGTTTTTGTTTTAATGTGTTTGCTTTACATTCCAAAAGGCATAGCCTCGTGTGTTTGGAATGATTTACCACACAGGAGGTTCTGTGTGAAGATTATAGTCGTCTCCATGCTATTGTGGAAGATAGGCTGAGTTTCTTATAGACAGCTGTCACGGGAGACAGCAAGGCAGTTCAGAGCCGCTGAGATCCACATGTCCAGCACAACAGCTGCCATGAGTCTGCTGTTGCGTCAAGAACATTGCTTCTGAGCTGCAAACCATGTGTTGTACATTTCGTAGGCTGATGCCCATGGTTAAAGTCAATTGTTCTCTCTCCTTAATTTTGCCCCAGGGGACTGAGAGTGGGATACAGAGTCACAGATCCTGGTACCACAAAGCAGCTATAGAAAAACTTTCCCATGCATGTTCATGCAAGTAAATGATGAGGGTCAGCATTTAATCCCCTTTAATATCTAGTGTTTATTACTCTTCTTCAAGGGTGAGTACAAGTGAATTAGAAACAGAACACCCAAGAGAGAATAAGTTAAAAATCCTGTGGGGTATGTGTGCATGCTGTTGAAAGCATGGATGTGTGGAGGCTCTCTTTGTCTTTCCACATGGGCAGACATTTGAAATCCCAGCTTTCCTAATGTGTTAGCTGCCGCCTGCTAACATGGTAAGTACCAGAGAGGAATCCACGCTCATCCCAACTCATCTCAATGTTGTGATTTTACACATGCCTGATGGATTTAACTAAAGACACACTCCCACCTTTCCCTACCAGAATAATGACAACCTTTGACCAGTACCAGCATGGAAGTTTATTTATATTTCCCACTACTTGGGTGAGGAATCTGGCTATAAAACTTGATATCGATGTAGAGACTGGGAAAGTCAGACCAGAGTAAATCATCACCCACCTTAATATCTATAGTGCATTTTACAATTAGCCAGAAGCCATATACAAATCTGGATAATTTTAAACGTGATTAAGGTTTTAAATATCTTCTTACTGCATTCAGTAAATATCGCGTCCACTGCTAGCATCTTGAGAAGAACACAGAAAACCTTCCAGATGCACCTATGCATCACAGCACCTAACCACAGCTTTCTCATTGCAGCATGAGGCATGAGCATGATGAATATGATGCTGTGTCTATAGCATCACCACGGGTGCCTCACCAGATAGCAATCGCTTTGAAATTAGGCATCCATTTCCACCTTAAGCAGTAGCTGGTGCATGCTAAGTGTTCAAGACACATTTCGTAGTTGAACTAACCACACCTACACTTTCCCACCTGTCCCAAATACAGTCAACAAAAGTGTTTATTAACTTGTCTGGAGAGCCCATTCGCAGCGTCAGCACTCACCAAAACCAGCAGACCAACTGCATTAATTTCATTATTGTTCTTAGAATGTTGGCCTAAGGTTTTCAAACATACTTTCAGTGCCATGGATGCCATGGAAACTATGCCAGTCAGATGGTACCCCTATGTCACTATTATTAACAACTGATTAATGTGCTGAATGTGAAATGTTCTGATTTCCCCATAATGCTTGTCAATAAATATATATAAATGTTATTCCATTTCATCTGTGGTTATGCAAGTGTAGATATCGGCCATCGTAACAATGTATGAGCACCAATTGCTCTACAGATGTTGACACTTAGAAGCTGAGCTCCCCCCACTATGCAGTTAATCTTTGCTGCTTCCTAGATCCACCAGCAGCAGCTGCCGTGCATCCAATTGTGTTTTGGTTGCCTGTTTGTCCCTCCTTCTCACACATTTGGCCTGAGAAACTTGCTCAGCTCGCTCATGTGCCAGTTCATTGTTATTTAGTAGTTTATCTCCTTATGCGGGGCTGTGTCTGCTATAGAAGTCACTTGCATAGTATACTTCTCTTTGTCTTTGCCTCTGGTACTTCCTCTGTTTTTGGATTGTTGCAAACATAGCTCTTTCTACCAAATGATGCCAGGCACGTAGGTGATGATGTTAGCCCATAAGACTTGGACTGCTCATGTTCTGAATTTTGTAGTTACTTGGCTGTGTCTGCATTTGTAGTTTCCTTCTTTGTTTCTTTCTTCCTCTCTTTCTTTGCTTCTTTCTTTCTTTCTCCCTTTCTTTCTTTCTTTCTTTCTTTCTTTCTTTCTTCGTCGTTGTCATCTTCTTCTTCTTCTTCTTCTTCCTCCTCCTCCTCCTCCTCCTCCTCCTCCTCCTCCTCCTCTTCTTCTTTCTTCTTTTTCTCCCTTTTCTTTCATTCTCTTTTGTTCATCATTCTGAGGAATAAATCCAGGCTGTGTGTGAGGTAGGTGCTTCATCACTGAGTTGTACCCCCACTTCTTCAATGTGTTTTTTCATTTATCTTTTATAACTCACATTAACGTTCCTTTGGCCATCCTGGTATAATTTGTTGATGCATTTTTTTTTAAGTAGGATGCCTCTTGCAACTTGTTTCTGGTTGGCCTGACCAAAGAGAGCGTCATGGCTTATAAGAAACTATATGCCTTTGGATTTCGGTGGTAGGATTGCAACAATGAAGTACTGCATAGCATGGCTATGGAGGATGTAGTCACTGGGATCAGAAGTGTGTATCTCTCTGCTTCCATGGAAGGACACAGTCCCAGAAAGCTGTGCTCTAACCATCTAAAGTACCCAGTACAGGACACAGCATCAGTGATCCATCGGGCAGCCAGCAGCCCTATAGTCAAGGCTGTCATATGCAGAGAGGAGCAATCTAAAAGAGAGTCTCATTAACTACTTTAAAAGATAGCATGAAGTAGGACATCCCTTTCTCTTTAAAGAGCTGCTTCCCCACTAGGACTGTATTTAACTTCTGTTCTCCAATGATAAGATGCAACTATATCAGAAATTTCGTTGTTTTAAAAATGGAAGCTCCTAAATATAAACTCTACCAGCCTTTCTTCTAGAAAAATGCATGAATACCTTGTCTGTGCTGAGAATTTTTAGAATTGCTCTTGACAGTCTTTTTAAACTTAGAGATTAAAGTGGGAAATGGCATATTCAGTGTGAACTGGAATTTACCTACATCTACGTGAATCTCAACCCAGGGAAGTCTCCATGGGCCATTGCATGGTGTAAGAGTCTTAGTAAGTCCAGACTTCTGGTTGTTTCCTACCACTAATTGCCAGTATGGCCCTGGGCCTGTCAAGCTCCCTGTCATGCTTTACAGATGCTGGATGAGAAAGTTGAGCTCAATGATCTTCTGGTCCCTTTTCACCTCTGATAGTCTGTGGGTTAGCTGTTGAGACATTCGGCAACAGCACTCTTCACTTGACTGAAAACAGACAGGATTGTTTGAATCTGTGCTACGAAGCTAAATCTGAGAGGCTAAACCATCTCTGAACTATAAACTTTGCTTTCATTAACCTAGTCAATATGGACTCTTAGGAAATTCATTTTCTTGGCATAGTCTACCTTCCTCCTGCTCTTTACACATTGTCGTTTGCTTTGAAATTGTGTTGGATTAGAATTCTATCTCTAAACTTAGAAGCTCTGTTTAATTAACTTGGGACAATTTAAACAGCACTTCTGAGTTTCATATTATTTTGCCTCCATAATCATCCTGTGACTACCTTCAGAGTTATCTGACTTCCATACAGAGGTATATAAAGCACATGGACATGGGGGTTTTCCATAAATATTCCTTAACTATCTGGGTCTGACTAACTTATCCCATGAACTAGACTCTGCCTCCAGTTACACAGAATTCAGTGACAAGCTGAACTCAAGTCTTGAATTAGCATACTTACTCTTTCAGATTACATTGATATGTTGAGTATTTACTGAGTGCCTGTTAATACATCAACTGCTACAAACGTGTCTTCAGATTGTTATTTGTATGAGGTGAGGTGAGATACAAATACCGTGTTGCTGTTGTGTGCTCACTAGAATCCAATGAGATTGACACGTGAGCTTTTCATTTGAAGGCATATTTCACATGATGAAATGGAGGTATAGGGAGACAGATTTGCCAAGACCACATATTACAGACATGACCCAAACATGAATACAGACTAGGACTTCCAAATTCATTCATCTGCCTATGCAAACTCACTTGAAACCTATCTTAGACTGGGATATCTTGGTCAGGAAAGAGGGTTGTGTGCCTTGTGTGTGTGAGTTCTAGCTAAGGAAGGGCACTGGAATAAAGGGTCATCATAAGGAATCATTTACACTGGGGATCCCTTCTCTTGTGGGGGTGAATTAAACAGCATTTAGAAGATAGCACAAAGAGTTGCTGTCCACATCCTGCCACTTGGATTACACATTGGGGTGATGTCCCCACTTTTTCACATAAACAAGGAGGCAACACCTGGTGGTTTGGAAGGGATGCCTCTACTGTGGTCAGGACATACCAACCTGCCAGGTGACTTTAGAATTTAAATAATCTTCTGCATTCTCAGCCTAGAGAAGCCTCTACTAATAAAGGGACATTTGGCTGGGCACTGTTGGCACATGCCCTTAATCCCAGAACTGAGGAGGCAGAGGCAGGTGGATCTTTGTGATTTTTAGGCCAGCCTCCTCTACAGATTGAGTTCTAGGACCCCTAGATCTACACAGAAAAACAAGACAAAACAAAAATAATAAAAATAAAAACAAAAACAAGATACAAAATAAAACAAAAAATAGCTTATGATTCACACAAGGGAATGAGAGTGGTTATGAAGGAAACTGAGGGGCCCTGCGAGTGGGAAATTTTCTTTCACATTGCCTACATCATATGAGAGTGGAGTGAGGTGGATTTCATTTTGCCACTAGATTCTTCCCTCCATAGCTAATATGCTCATGGGATATTAATATTAATCCAAGAAAAAAGGCCTTGGGTGAAGAGAAATTATTTTTCCCCATCAGGGGCAGAGTTTTCTTGAAATGACAATAAAGTTAAAGAGCTTTAAAAAGTGCTAGGAGAATATTAAGCACCTTATTAGCCAAGAGCAGCCTGTACTTCTCTCTGGACAGTGAGAGGGAGCCTGGTAGCCCAGCCCAGTCAAAGGCCTCCGTTTCCTTGACTGTCGGAGGCTTTCTGTGGCATCTAGGCCTTTAGTCCTTGTCGTTATGCTGGCCCAATTAAGATCCTCACAGTGGGAACTTGTGACAGAGTCCATGCAGTTACAGCGACTGCATGAGTGACGCCCCAGGTGGAATACTCATCAACGTCACCGCCTCATTATCAGTGAGTCCTATGGCTCATCTGCATCGCTCTCAGAATATCCTTACAGCCAGGGAATAGAAATGAATGCTTTTCTCAAGCAAACTTGAGCTAATGGACAACGAAAGGTTTGTAACCATTCTGAAGCTGTTGTATATAGCAACATAGCATGGAAGCACCGTGGAGGTTAGGTAACTGAAATGTATGCTTTCCGATGTGGGAAGTGCAAAGGCATGTTTACTGAAATGTGCATTTTAAAATAAGAGTGGCTATAGCTTGTCTCTGTGACTATGAATTGTATAATATGGGCTTGCATCTATTGTTCTTAACATAATGGGGACACCAAGAACGTCCCTTTGAATTGTATGTCTGCAAAAGTAGACATTCACCCTGAAATCATAAGATAGAGTCACATGCCCATGGCTAGACTCTATACACATGATTCATGGTACAATTTTCCCATGGCTGAAGATGGAAAGGTTAAGTAGACTTCCCTTTCAGTTACACCAGGGTAAATAAACACTGAAAAATATAAAGAGCCCGCGAATGCAGTCTTCCCTCTGGGCAACTGTAAGGCAGTAACATATAGTCAATTAAAAATAAGCTGATTTTTATACTGACTTGCCACATATTGGTAAATAAATAACGTGAAGCAGGCCCCTTCAGGTGTATTCACAGGGCAGAGCTGTTACTCTTCTGATGATAAAATAAATCTCC
The DNA here is from genome assembly GCF_011064425.1 of Rattus rattus. Lineage (NCBI taxonomy): Eukaryota > Metazoa > Chordata > Mammalia > Rodentia > Muridae > Rattus > Rattus rattus. The sequence continues at coordinate 104,196,722 of NC_046160.1, read as the reverse complement.
AGATGCTTTGAATATTTGGGACTTGAGGGGCTGCAGTTAATTGCATTTTGTGTTGAAATTAGGACGATGAGAAATGCATTCTGGCTTCAACTCCTTTCACAGAAAGTCGTCCCAAAATGTATGAGTCAATTCTGTCAGGTAGCAAGACAATGAATTTTATTAATCTATATTTTATGATTTAGACCTCACATGCCTCAGGGATATAATTCTTGATATCAATCACCATTGTACGATATGATAAATAGGTATAGTACGAAGAATATGAGACTTTTGCATTGCCTCAGAATGGTGGGCAGTCAGTGCCTTCAAGGACCATCACAGCCCAGCCCTATGCAGATTGCTGTAAGGGAGGGAAAGAAAACATCATTATTCTTTGTGGAAAGGAGGTGCCTCATGCATTGTAAAGTATTTACCAGAACCATTGGCTGTTTTTGGAAAAACAGAATAGATATACTTCCTGTGAATGGAATATATATTTCACATCATAGAAAAGGCAGAGGTCATGGACCATTGTGTAGAGGAAGCAGGCTTCATAAGCAGGGTATTTAATGCCGGTTCATGTCCCTGCGAGTTTGATGATAAGGGCGTCACTGTATTTTTTAGAAAGTCATTGGTGGCCATGAGAAAAGTTGTAAGAAGATACAGTGATGCTTGTGAGGTCCTGGAAGTATCTCAGAGCATTCCTAGGCTGTTCCGTGCCCACAGGAGAGGGTACTATAGATGCTCTTTCCTCATAGGGAAGGCACCCAGTTTCAAACTTGTTGCTCTTAAAAAATTCCAAACAACATTTCAGGTATGTGGCAGGCACTCCTGAATCTTTCTCCTCCCTCACCAGCTTCCTTCTTCCATGTCCTCTCCCTCCTGTCTTCCGTCTCTCCCTAGACTTGGGTTTCTGGTTTCTCCCTCTCGTCTTCCCTCATTTCCTCTCTTTACAGGTAAGGGTAAGTAATGTGGACCAGAGAGAGGAGAATCCTCAGGCATTCCTGGTGCCTTAGTTTGCCTATAGCAGCTTAAACAAATTATCATTAACCAAATGGTAAAATCCAACACGAATACATGCTCACCTGTTTGTGGAAGTCAAAAGTCCACAGTCAGTTTCACCGAACAGAAACAAGGTGTGTCAGCTCCAGATGTGCCCCTTGCTTCTACCAAGGTCTGGTTACTGCCAGTATTCCATGGCTTGTGGACATATCATTCTGCTTTCTGTTTCTGTGGTCACAGTTTTCTGTGCCAGATTTCCCATTGCTCCCCTATTACAATGATACCTGTGATAACATTTATAAGCACTGCAGAATAATCTCTCCACTACCCAAAACCCCCCATCTTAATTGAATTCGAAAAGACACTTTTCCAAATAGGTTAATATAGTTTATAGATTAGTCCCAGGGATTAGCATGTGGTAACTTTTTACTTGATAGCTGGCTTGCAATTCTCAATTGAGACAAGGCTGGCTACAGCAGCCTGGCCACAGTCTTTCTGTCACCTTCCAAGAGCTGGGATTGCAGACATGTGCCGCCATGTCCAGCAGTATGCAGTAGCTTTACTCATTATTGCTCTATGTACTACAATCAGTGTGTTAATTGCAGACTCCCTTGCTTGACAAGGGAGGTAGTCCTGATGTCAGTGAAGAGGTTGGGGTTGTTGGATAGATCTCAGTTAAAACAGGAGAATAGAAGCATACTTACCCATGCATCTTCAGTTTGTCAGAACAGCATTCAGTGTTTGGACTGCACCTCTCTGCCAAGGATTGAAAGGGGACCAGGGTTTTATGCCAAGAACTGAACGCTAATCAAGCCTTAACTAATAGAGGTTCATTATGGGGCAAGGGGTGGAATTTCTGCCTCAGACTTCAGAAGCTGTCTCACCTGGCTTGTGTTGTGTGTTGGCTTACCCTGATTGTCATTGACAGTGTCTAGAATTACCCTAATGACATGGAATTGTTCTGTGAGGAACTTTCTGGATTAGGTTAACCGAGACAGGAAGACCTACCCTTAATGTGAGTGGCACCATTCCATGAGTTGGCCTCAGGGATTAAATATAAAGGAGAAAACCAGCTGATTCAAGCACCCATCTCTTTCTACTACTTGATTGTGGAGTCCACATGACCAGCTGCCTCAAGTTTCTGATACTATCCCCTACCCCCACCCCACCCCACCCCACCCCCACACACCTTGATAGAATTCCATTCCAACTGTAAGAAAAACAAGCCCTTCCTCAAACAAGTTGTTGTTTTCAGGTATGTGATCACAATAAAAAGAGATGTAGCCAATAGAAACAACTGATACCAAGAAGTGGGGGCATTGTACTCAAATTGACTGTATATTCTAGGCTTTTGGAACTGGTTTTCAGGAGAAATATTGATGAGTTTGAACTTTGAACTACAAAGTGTTAAAAATGCTTTAGGTAGAACTTGGTGGCATGTTCTGCTGGCGTCCTTATTCATTTTTATTAACTTGATGTGAGCAGGAGTTATCTGGGTAGAGAGGACCTAAATGGAATGTGTCTATCATATTGCCTGTGGGCAAGTCTTTAGGGCATTTTCTTGATTGTCGTGAAAAGGCCTGGCTCTCTAAGGGCAGTGCCATCCCCAGGCATGAGGTTTTTCAGTGGTTTGAGAAAGAAGGCTGAGGAAGTTGAGGAGCTAAAACAAGGTTTCTTCTTCAGTTCCTATCTCCTGTTTGAATTCCTAACCTGGTTTCCATCAGTGATAAAGTGTAGGGTGTCATGATATTTATCACAGCAATAAGAGGCAAGCTAGGACAGGTGAGATTTTGGAAAACTAGAAGGCTTGAAGCAGTGGTTCTCAACCTTTCTAATGTTTCAGCCATTTAATACAGACTCTCATGTTGTGGTGACCCCCAACTCCAAAAGTAATTTCAATGCTGCTTGATAACTGTAGATTTGCTACTGTTCTAAATAATAGTGTAAATAAAAAATTAAAGGTAGAGGTTTACCAAAGGGGCCGTGACCCACAGATAGAGAACCACTGGCTTCAAGCAACACATAGGCATAAACAGACCTGGCCCATGAGATTTCAGAGAGTAGCAAGAATATTCTTGACATATTCTAGCAAAGTACCTGATTGCATTTACCCTTGTCCTGAAAACTTAGGCTGAGTTAGAAAGTAATAGCGGGCCCAGCAAGATGCCTTAGTAAGTTAAAATGTCAATGACCTGATTTCTATCCCCATGACCCACATAATGGAAGGAAAGGACTGACTTCCACAAATTCTTACACACACACACACACACACACACACACACACACACACACACACACACACACACACACCACCTACCAACAATAACAACAACAAGAGCAACAATAATAATAAATAAAAACTAATTGCTTTGACAAAGCAAATTCAAGATGACGGGAGTATTTAGTCTGTGGCATAGCTACTCCTGACTACTTTTATGCAGAACTTCAGTAAAAGAGAGTCAAAAAAGGGGGGGGGGTATGAAAATCATGAAGTTTGGCAAGGCAAGATGTGAGCACATTTAAAGTTGAGGGCAGTAGAAAGCAACCCAACTGAGGCCCGAATTTGTCAGAATACAAGTGCATTGGAACAGGAGCCTGAACTGGGAATGCTGCCAAGGGCTCTCTCTCTCTCTCTCTCTCTCTCTCTCTCTCTCTCTCTCTCTCTCTCTCTCTCTCTCTCTCTTCCATACATTCCATCCCCACCACAGCTTCCCCTCCCTTCACCATTCTCAATCCTAATTCTTCCTCTTCCAATCTCTGATCCAGATCAACACCTCCTTTGCTCCTCACCACCACTCCACAAGAGTAGGCCTCCCAGGGATATCCACAAAGCATGGGCTAACAATACACAGTAAGACTGGGCACAGGCCCTCATAACACAACCCAGTGGGAGTGGCAACCCAGTAGGAGGAAAAGAGTTTAAAATCCAGGCAAAGAAGTCAGAGACACCCCCCACTCTCGGTGTTAGGAGTCCCACAAGAACACCAAGCCACACAGCCATAAGGTACATGCAGAGGACTGCGCTCAGATCCATACAGGGTCCTTAATTGTTGCTTCAGTTACAATGAACCCTATGAGCCCTGTTTAGTTGATTCTACGGACCATATCATGATGGTATCATAAACTGCTCTGGCTCCTAATGTCCTTCCTCTTCCTCTTCCTCTTCCTCTTCCTCTTCCTCTTCCTTTCCTCTTCCTCTTCCTCTTCTGTGGGATTACCCTGGCTCCTTCTAGTATTTGGCTTTGGGTCTCTGCATCTGCTCCCATTAGAAAGTTAAACAGAGAAATATTGGAGTTCACAGATTTCATGAACCAAATGGGCCTAACACATATCTACAAAACATTTCACCCAAACATAAAAGTATACAGCTTCTTCTCAGCACCTCATGGAACATTCTCCGAAACTGACAATATACTCAGGCACAAAGCAAGTCTGAACAGATATAATGTAATTGAAATAATCCCTGCATTCTATCAAACCACCACATATTAATACTAGATTTTAACAATATCAGAAACAACAGAAAGTCGTGGAAACTGAACTACTCTCTACTGAGTGACAACTGGAGCAAGACAGAAATAAGGAAATTAGACTTCTTAGAATTGAGTGAAGATGAATACTCAGTGTAACCTAACTTATGAGACAATGAAGACATGCCAAGAGGAAAGGCCGTAGCACCAATGCTTTCATAAAGACATTGAAGAAATCTCACACTAGCAACTTAACAGAACACCTAAAAGCGCTTAAGAGAAGAAGGAAAAGGAAGAGGAGGAGGAGGAGGAGGAGGAGGAGGGGAGAAGCAAATACAGCAAAGAGGAGTAGATGGTAGGAAATTATCAAACTGAGGGCTAAAATTAATAAAATAGAAACAAAGAGAATAATACAAAGAATCAATGAAACAAAGAGTTGGTTCTTTGATAAAATGAACAAGATAGCTAAACTTTATCCAAACTTACTATAACACAGAGAATATCCAAATTAACAAAATCAGAAACAAACAAACAAAAGGAGACATAACACCCATGGAGGAAATCCAGAGAATCATTAGGTCATACTTTAAAAACCTGTACTCCATAAAGTTGGAAAATCTAAAAGAAATGAATAACTTTCTTGATAAGATACCACTTACCAAAGTTAAATCAAATTCAGATGAACAAATGAAATGGTCCTATAACCTCCAAGGAAATAGAAGCAGTAGTTAAAATACCCCCCCAAAAAGTCCCAGGTCAGATTGTTAAGAAGAGCTAATACCGCTAGAGCATGACAAATACAGAGGCAAATGCTAGCAGCAAACCGTTGAATTGAGAATGAAGTCCCCATTGGAGGACTTAGAGAAAGGTTTCAGGGAACTGAAGGGGTTTGCAACCCCATAAGAACAACAATACCAACCACCAAACTCCCTGGGACTAAACTATTACCCAAAGAGTACACTATGGACAGACCCATGTCTCCAGCTGCATCTGTAGCAGAGGATGGTGTTGTTGGGCACCAATGGGAGAAGCCCTTGGTCTTGCCAAGGCTGGACCCCCCCCAGTGAAGGGGAATATCAGGGCAGGAAGGAAGGTGGTTGGGGAGGGGGAACATCCTCATAGAAGAAGGGGGTAAGGGAGATAGGATAGGGGGCTTATGGATGGGAAAATGGGAAAGAGAATATTTGAAATGTAAATAAAAAATATCCAATTAAAAAAAGAAAAGCTAATACCAATACTCCTCAAATTATCCCACAAAGTAGAAACAGAAGGAACATGGCCAAACTCATTTTATGAGTCTATAGTCACCCTACACTCAAGTTAAGCAAAATTCAACAAAGAAAGAAAATTTAGAATTTTAGATCAATTTCCCTCATGAACATAGATGCAAAAATATTCAACAAAATACTTGCAAACTTAATTCAAGAATACATCAATATCATTCATCATGATCAAGGAGGCTTTATCCCAGAGATGCAGAGATGGTTCAACATATAAAAATAAGTCAGTGCACTCCACCATTTTAAGAAACTGAAGGGAAGAAAAAAAAAAGCCATGTGATCATCTCATCCGACACTGAAAAAGCTAACGGTTTTCTAATCCACAACAACTACCATGACTTCGAGGGGAACAGGCTGTATCTATGTGGTACTGGTTTTATAGACATGCTTATGTAAGAGTAGAGTCAATGGAAGTCTATGCCAAAGTTCTAGAATATGACTAAGGTCAGGTTAACATGTGGCCAGGTATGGTTGCTCTGCAGGGCCACTGTGTGATGCTGTAAAGGTGAAATCTAAGTTGAAGTGTAGACCACAGAGGGTCTGCTGAGGGAAGCAGGCATAAGTGATGGCAGCTGAGGAGAGGGGCTGTGTGTGCACCAGGCAGAGAGGTTCTAGTGGTGGAAAGCCCCAAGCCCTTGGGAATCCAGATAATTCCTTCACAAGCCTTATGTGCTAAATATGAAGCTGCAGGCCTTTCATCTTGCTTTATTCCAATTGTTCCTTGTGCTTTTCTTCCTTGCTTTTGGAAGAGGAATGTGTTGACTATTTGGTATTAAATGTTGGAGTTATACAACTTGGTTATTTTGCTTTATTGTTATGGCTTTGAGGTTTGCACAAGGACATATGGCTGGGGTAGCATGGGAGGCGCATTGTGCTTTTAGAAGTCAACTTTGCAGAATTGGTTCTCTCTTTTTACCTTTACTTGGGTTCTGGGAATGAACTCAGGTCTCTAGTTTTATATGGCCAGGACTTTTACCTGCTGAACTATCTTTTTTTATTGGTCATGTAGCTTTTTTATTTTTTGCCATAGAGGCTCACATTTAAAAGATTGCCAATGTCCCAGAGGACTGTACTTGAACAGTGTGGAACTGTTTAAAGACTATGGGGACTTCTGAGGTTAGACTGGATTGACTTAGCATTATAAAATGGCTGTGAGCCTATGAAAACCAGGGATGGGAGGGTATATCTTTAAAGTGATATGTTTTCTTGTCACTCTGAGAAGGGGTAGAATTGTGATTATTTATGTTGACTTTCAATTTGAAAGGAGTCTGAAATCACCTTGGAAACAAATCTCTGAGTGTGTCAGTGGGGTATTTTCTAGATGAGATTAATTGAGGTAGGAAACTCCACCCATAAATGTGAGAGCCAGCATTCCATGGGTTGGGGTCCTGGACTGGGAAAAAATGGAAAACCAGGCTGAGAACCAACATTTGTTTCTTTCTAATTTCTAATTTTGGAAGCAATGTGACAAGCTGCCCAAATTTCTGCTACAATGCATTCCCGGTGATAGTGATGTCTGCTCGAATATAAGCCAAAATACCACCCTTTTCTTTTATCAGGTATGTGATGGTCACATCAAACAAACAACATAGGTTACTTGTTGTGAAGACAGGCTTTTCCCTTGGTGTAACAGATTCTTACTCAAGTGTCTCCTGTATCTTTCTCAATTTAAGCTGGAGAAAACGTGCAGGACCCACAGGAAGGACAGGCCAAGCTTCCATCCAGAGAAATACCCATTCCTTTTGCCTGTAGCATCAGATACATAGATGTATTTTGAACTCTGCGTCTTTAGCTTTCCTCAATCCTACCATCCAGAAAGCATCTGGACGCACTGAGTAGGATCAACATATAGAGAAATCTGAACATGCTTGTTCACATTCCTTCCTACCCAGTGTTATAAGTAACAAGACCATTTTATTCCTGGGTCCCATGGGGATCTACATAAACTTGAAGGTATTATAACAACAACAACAACAACAACAACAACAACAACAACAACAACTACTACTACTACTACTACTACTACTACTACTACTACTACTACTACTACTACTACGACTACTACTACTACTCCTGCTGCTGCTGCTGCTGTTTTATTGGACTCTTTGATCCCTGAAATTATTAGTGTTCCATTGTTCATGAATTTTCAAATTTCCTAAACGATTTTTTTCTGTGTGTGTGTGTGTGTGTGTGTGTGTGTGTGTTCATGTGTGTGCAGATGCACATGTATAGAGGCCATAGAACAACTTCATTTTGTCACTGCTTACTGATATCCTTCTTGATTTTTGGCACAGGGTCTCTCACTTGCCTGGAACTCATCAAATAGGAGAGGCTGCCTGGTCAGCCATCTTCTCAGGCATCTACTTATCCTTGCCTCCCACGGGCTAAGATTGCAAACATACACTGCCATCTATGGTTCTTTTAATGTAAATCCTGGGAATCAAACGCTTGTGCTTGAAATCAAGTGCATTACTCTCTGAATCATCTATCTGGTTGTTTATTTTCTTTTGAAATGGTGTCTCATGTACCCAAAGTTGTCTCCCTTCTATCTGTACAACCAAGACTGACTTTTAACACCTGGCATCATTTCCTACCTCCAAAGCAACCACAGGAGTGTGTTACCATATCAGCACTCTTTGTGTAGAAATAAAGCACACCTTTAAAAGAGTATTGAAAACAAATCAAAGACATCCTGAAGTGCAATCATGTCACATCATTCCTTACTTCATTGTTTTAATCTGATGAGGCTTCACAGGTACCATTTCTGTAGGATGCTTGGTTTTCCAGAACTGTCTTGTTAGTGTCAGCCTTTGCTCCATGGAGAAAATACTGTAGACTAAGGGAAACTTTCCAAGGTCAGTCTCTTACTCATAACACCATTACCATTTTGAACTGGAACACTCTTTACTCTTGACTAGTCTTGTATATTTTAGCATATTTATCAATATCCCAGTTTACAGATTATAAGGGCATGCCTATGTTAGTTTGTTACAAGCAAAAATATCTCCCGACATTGCAGAGTGTCCTCAGAGGATCAATCATCACAGCTGAGAACCATGGGTTCCTTTGTATTATTTACTCATCTAATAATAATGCAATTTGTGGATGACCTACTATGTGCCAGTTGGTCTATCTGGCAAGTACTTATGAGCACATTATGGGCTTGAATTTTACAATAACTTGGGTGGTAAATGCCATTAGTCTTCTAAGGAAACCAAGTCCCAGAATTAACAGAGTGAGGAAAAGTGCTGAACCCACAGTGAGTTCAGAATTGATTTTGTGACCCATGGCCTTACAGCAACTGTCCAGTGCTTATCTAAGAATGGGTTGCTACAGTCCTACAAATACCTTCCTTAAAGATTGGAAATGTGTGTGTGTGTGTGTGTGTGTGTGTGTGTGTGTATGTCCACAAGTTAAAGTAAATATATATATATATATGTACACAATATATATATAATTTATATTATATAAATTTTAAAATATATGAACATATAATTCCTTCCTTTTTTTTTTTTTAATTTGTGGATGAACATGAATCCAAAATACTAATTATCTTAACCCAAGGCATACACCAGTATAGTGACAGCAGAAATGTAATTCTCCCCAGAGGTTTCCAGCTTCTAAGGCTATGTAATGTTTGTTCTATTTCATCTATTTTCCTTGGACGTTCCAAGGATATGGGGTGGGGGTGGGTAGTGGGTAATGAATGAGTAAAGAGTATACTTTGTGTATTGTCTGCTTTAGTGTTTTATAGATACAAACAAACAAAAAACTCACTTGGCACTTGGAGATTTTGAGACTCTCTTTGCCCTTCTATCCATCTCCTCAGACAGGGATTTCTGATGTCTTCAGGCACAAGTACGTGGGCTAGACCTGCTCAGACCTGCTGTGAGTTCTGACTCTGCCGTCCCTCTGTTCTCTGACCCTGGACATGTCACACAGCAACTAGAGTTCCCACCTCTTTGCTTATGAACACGGATGCAGCAATGCCTACATTGTAGTGTAGGGACTAGAAGCAGTGTGTGAAAATGCTGTTGTTAGTTGATACAGTTTGGGTCAATACATTTATTAGCTAGGTATTTGGTCATTTTCATCCATATTAAGATTTTCACCCCAGTTTGTTGAACATTATGAAGAAAATCTGGAAGCTCGACTTTTAAAAATCCATTGGTTGTTATTATTACTAAAATGCAAACATCTCGGTAGGACAAAAACGTCAAAGTCTTGTTAACAAACATATTTTGAGGACCTGCTTTGGCTGGCTACTAGGGGTGCAGAGGTCATAGCAAAGAAACAACAGTTTTGCATGATTTTAATTTTAGACTGCCCAGATGCAAAGGGTCATGGTGAAAAACTACATCCTGGTTTCTGTGTATCTGTAGAGGTCAATAGCAAAACTAGGTGCTTGTTTTATTCTTTGCTTTTAATATACATTATAGCTATTATATTTCCTCCTTCGTCTTCCTCCCTCCATACACTTCTCTTTTCTCCATTTCAAATTCATGGCTTCTTTTTCTTCATTAATGTTTATTGCATTCCTGCTCAGTCATATATATACACATTTTCAGGGATGGCCATTTGGTACTGGATGATCGATTGCAGTACTCCTCCTGAGGAAGACTATTTATCCTATTCCCAACATTCCTTACTTGCCTACAGTTGTTTATGTAGAGTTGAGACCTTGTGGGCTTTTTTCCTCTGTACTTTGGCATGTCCCTTATTTGTTACTTGTTCAGCTCATGTTTGGGAAGTCATGTTGATAAAACTGTATGGTTTTAGCCTCTGCCATTACTAGGAAACACAATCCCACAGCATCTCCCTAATCTGCCTCTTATAATCTTTCTATCCCTTTTTCCTCAATGTTACCAGGGCCTTAAGCGAGGGAGTATCAAGTCTGGGCTCTACAACTCTGTGTTTTGAGTGATGTGATTTTCTGTAGGCACATGATATCAAAGAAATTTCTTTTACTAAAGTCAACCTGTGAGTTAGACATGGGGAAGTTGATGCAAGACTGTTTTATTTTTGAACTGCAAATGTAGAAATACATAGAAAGGTGCACAGTTCAGATGAAGCAGAGAAGAAAAACACAAGAAAAGCTAAGGGGATAGTTCTCCAGGCCAATATTATGAACCTCACAACTGAGATGTGTAAATGTTAATGAAGTTCTTAGTTTTGCTATTTTGATCTAAGAAGATATCCAGTTTTTAGACATTATCATGAGTGCACAATCTGATGAACTGAAACTTTGTATTGGGTCCCATTTCTTAAGGGGGTCATTATTTTTAAACTAATCAATGAAAGGGAAGGCATTTTTGTATGTGTTTGCCTGGTGTAGACTAGGGAACCTAGTCGGGGGGGGGATCTTAGGCAATGGGATAATGCTGTATGTCCGTCCATTCAAGGGTGGCCAGTAGAAATCTTCTCAATCAAGAATAAGTCCGTGTCTGAGAATTCTGAGAGAGACAGCTCATATATGTCCATTCAGAGAACGTGGGGATGGGGAGTGGGTTGGTCAGCTTCAAGATTTCAAGAAACTTATGTTAGCATAGAGTGAATTTATTGCTAACAAGGTTAAGTCTTGCTACTTATCTGATTTCATAAAATAAAAATAAGGGAGAAACATCTGAGATATACAAGTGACTGAAATTCAACAGAATGTGATTTTTTTTAAGGATGCTCTGTTTGTACTGCCTCTGTATAGGTCAAGCTGTAAAAATTAAAAAATAAATATCAGTAGCATCCAGCTATCTTAAATGGTCATGATAAAATTTAAAAAAATGTACCAATTCATCCCGTTTTCAGCAAACAACATTTATAACAGCCAAATATTTCTAAAGCTACTGTCTCCTTTACTCAATACAGGATATAATAAAATTTCATACAAACACAGGATCTCAGAACTCTCTTACCTATTAAGACGGGAGTTAAACTGGATTTTTATTTGAATATTTAAGAAATGGGGATGAAATCGTAAATTATTCTAGTTATTATTGTCTGGAAGTCATGTAGGTTTATTCTATAATGTAATATGGGAAAGTAGAGATAAAATAGTTCTCAGTTTTAGAAAAACAAACACTGAACTGTGTTGGAAGAAATTTTACATTAGGCATTGAGGAAGGAGAGAAGATATTACAAAAGGAAAATATTGCTTACCACGTAGAAAGTTTGAAGAGAAAAGAAAATGATAAATTCATCAGTAGCTTGCTAGGTAGCTATTTGGAAGATGAGATTGTGGTATAGCTGTGTAAACTGAGTTTTCTTTCTGGCCGTGAAATGCCCATTACGTAGACTACTTCTCTAGAACAGAGCCTTGTGAAGGCTTATAACCTGATGTGAAGGAAGGGAAGGATACGTGAACTCCCTTAGCCTCTTAGAAGGGACAAGAGCAATGTGAGAGAGAATCAGGGAGCAGAAGAGGACTTGGAAGGCACTCTCTCCTGCTGCCTCCTTGGGCATCATTAAATGGACATACTTGCTCACAATACACACACACACACGCACACGCACACGCACACAAGGGGTTGGGGGGTTGGGGAGGTTAAAAACATTAACTTTTGAAGGATAAGGACTGGAGAAGTCTTTAAGGATACTGAGACCAGAAACCAAACAGTGTGAAGGAGGATAGTTAAAGTCTTTATCAAAACTAGAGATCTGGTTCTCCTGCCTCCCTCTTCCCTCCTGTCTCTTTCTGTTCTCTCCCTTTTCTCCCTGTCTCTTTCTGTTCTTCCTTTTTCCCTCCTTCACTGTTTCTGAAGTCTTATGTCAATTTCAAGGTATTTAAAGCTCCAAGAAGACAGGAAGGTTAGGTAGGTCTGGGACCAACTAGTCAGTATTTGCATGCCTTTAGTTTATTTCTGTAGGTGTTCTCTGGGGCAGGAGTAATTATAATTATAGAAACTGGCATTCTGGAGGCTCTATACATGTTTACTCTACCTGCATGAGGCATCTCTAGCTGTTAACGAGTTCACAAATACACATTAAGGAACAAGGGGGAAACTCTGACACAGGGTGGGTTTACTGCTTTCTCTCACTCTGTGCATGGGGCAGGCGCTCATGATGCATAGGTTTCAGTCTGTAGTTTTAATAGTCTAGAGTCAGAAGCAGGGTAGACGGAGCTCTGTGAGTTCGAGGACAGTGTGATCTACATTAGTGGGTACCATCCCAGACAGAGCTACACAGTGAAACTCTTATCTCAAAACAGAACAAGAAGAAAAAGCAGGGCTGGCCAGGGATCTTCAGAGTCCGCTGTGCAGAGTGTGATCCCATACCACTTTTTCAGGATCCCCTGGAAGAGTGGCTCACTGTAGTCTATGGCATCAAACTTTAAATAAATTCCTCTCTGGAACTATTGTCTTGTCAAGACTAGAAAATGAAAATATTAACCTACAAATAAAGAGATTACAACTTCTGAAAGAATGGCGCCTCAGTTGTGAGCATTTCTTAAAATCTGGAGCTGTGCTGACTCCTGGTGTGGTGCTTTACTTGACTGATGAGACCGACTGCCTCATTAGAACTTGCAAATGTGATTCTGTGATCAGCTCTCTCCATTGCCGCGCCTTTTGTGAAGAGATTGCAAATTTATTTCTCATGTTAGCATTTTTTAAAGGACTGGGATGAAGAGGCAAAGCCCTTAGATGCCATTGTATGCTAGTTCAGATGTTAATGTAGTGATTATTGTGCAATTTGGAGTTCATGATAAATGGTTATCAATACTAAACTGTCCAATAAAAATATGCTCTGATGCGTTCTGGGACCAAAGCCAGAGAATTCAAGGCTTTATTTCTGGTTGTTTGTGAATAAAGATTAGGGAGATTGATAGACGGTTTCAGACAATGATATTGTCTGAGATGATTCCTTAGAGAATATGCACCTCAGAAGAAAATTAATCCCAAATAAGACACACACAAATATACAAATGTATATATAAAATCATTTTAGACAGTAGACTGGGGAGATCTTTGTGTAAAACTTAGGTTCTCATGATCGACATTTGTCCATCAATCTTACAATTAATGATACTTGCTAAAGGAAATAGTTGCTAAGAATATTGCATGGAAGAGTCCTGTTGACTTTAGGAGGAAATTGCAATGACAGGAATTTCATCATGGGAACTTGATGTTCCCTTGATGTCCTCCAAATTCCTGTGGGGCTGGGCGGTTAACTACTTTCACTAAGGGGATGGAAGGCAGATGGGTAGGATGTAACTGAAGCTTGTGTATGGAAATGAAGGTGTTTTTCAAGATTACAGCTTTTATTTGAGAGAAGAGGGTGGGAGATCTCAGGTGTTCAATATATCATTAGTAACATGTCATTATAGTGTTGTACAAGTCTTGTTTTCTATTTTGCTTCCAGCCATCAATAAGAAGAGGAAGTTCCCATTAAAGTACTTACTTCTAAATGTCATCTTGGCAGAACCCCGTATTATATGTTTCTCAGTGTGAGTTCATTTATAATAGTTATCTCTAGGTGCTTTAAAGAAAATATTAAATATGCAAAGTTTTTATATATGTAATAATGTCTTAGAATACAAACACACAAAGTTCACACACATGTTACATGGGCATATACATATGTAAGCTGCTTTGCTATTACTAATGTCGTATTTTATACACATGCATTTTCATATATTTAGATGAAGCTTTTTATTTTCCAAATATTTGTCATAGCCCATCGTATTCTGAACTTCATAATCACTCTGTACAGAGGTTACATGACCTGTCCAAATTCACACTTAATAACTGTCAAGGCCAGGACCAGCAGTGAAATTTCCGGATGCTTGGCCAAGAGCTCTTTCCACTCCAACAGCTGTCAGTAGTTACTGCAAAGGCCAAGGGAAGAAACAGACTTGGCATTTCTAAAGCTGGGAATGATAGGTGGTGACTACATTTACAAATTAGTGATTACAGTTACAAATATCAACATTATTTCAAGGTTAAACATCCCTTCTTAAAGTGCATTCCCCGTTGAACACTCCTATTGGTCTAGTTCATAGTTCTGGCCAGTACCAGAAGTAAGGCAAGTTGGAACATCTTTAGATTATTCAAGCAGGATTCAGTGGCAGGGTTAGTAAGAAATGAAAACAATCGCCACTTCCTTGTAAACAAAACATAATGATAATTTTAAAAGCTAACAATTAAGAACTAGCTATTTAAACTGCAACTATCACCTATCATACCAAGCAAGGAAATCCCTCAGTATTGGTCTTGATGTGATGGCATATATTTTCAAAGTTTTCCTGACATATCAGTGGGTTATTCCCAAATCTGCCATATAGATTTCATATATCTTTTCTTGAAAAAAGAGGATAAACTGTTAATATTATTTGAGCCAATGCTTAAGAAGCTATAATATAGCCTCTTCCCAAATGGTCGGCTTACATTGGTAGGTAGATACGTACTTTCCTTGTGTATCAGTTTGACCAGTCGAGGTGGCGATATGCTCACTCTCCTCTGCGTCATTAAAGAATTAAGGACCTTGCTATGATGTTCCTCCATGCTGCTGAAGCTGAGTCCCTATGCTGTGTCAGTTACAAGCCTTGCGAGTGGAGCAGGAGTGAGTCCAAGGAAGGTATCTTTAAGGCGATGACTCAGAAATGACACCTGCCGGTTTCACTCTTCTTCTGCTGACTGGAACCTCATCACATGGACATCTCTTTTCCAAGAGATGTTAGGAAATGCAGTCTATAGTTGGGAAACCAACTTATTACTTTAACATGCTATCTATTGATTATTTGGAAGTTTCATATTAGGCACCCCGATCAGATTCACATCCCTGTACTCCCTAGTCCATACCCCAAACCCTCCCTTCTTTGTAACCTAAAGAAGAGGAAAAAAAAACTGAAGTTCAATTTGCGTTGCCCATATACTTACTAAAGTATAGTCAACACCCCAGTGGGCAGCTCCTTAAAGAAAACTGAGTCTTTCCCCACCCCTACCCTTGCCAGAAACCATCAACTGTGGAGAGCCACACTTCAGCATACCTAAGTTAAATTTTAAGAGTCCTTCCAGTACAGACTTTTTTCTTTCTTTCTTCCTTTTTTATTTTTTGCTGATACCTTCCTGTTAGTTTCTGTCGGTAACATTGATATTTTTATTTTTATTTTTCTATTTTTGAGGTAGGGTCTCATGCAGCCAAAACTAGTCTCAAACTAGCTCTGTACACAGGCATGGCCTTATTTCTGATGACCCTGCTTCTACCTTCTGCTTCTAAATGTTATGGTTTAAGTCACAGGCCATCATATTTGGATAGTATTTTTTCCATATTTATTAAATTGGGTATTTCTTATTTACATTTCAAATGTTATTACCTTTCCCGATTTCCATATCAACATTCCCCCTAACCCCTCTCCCTCCCATTTTATATGGGTGTTCCCCTCCCCATCCTCCCCCATTACCGCCCTCCCCCAAGAATCCTGTTCACTGGGGGTCCAGCCTTGGCAGGACCAAGGGCTTCCCCTTCCACTGGTGCCCTTACTAGGATATTTATTGCTACCTTTGCAGTTGAGCAGTTGAGGCCCTCTTTCTTTCTTTCTTTCTTTCTTTCTTTCTTTCTTTCTTTCTTTTCTTTCTTTCCTTTCTTTTCTTTCTTTCTTTTTCTTCCTTCTTCTTTCTCTTTCTTCCTTCCTTCCCATCCTTCCTTCCCATCCTTCCTTCCTTCCTTCCTTTCTTCCTTCCTTCCTTCCTTCCTTTCTTATTTCTTAGTGGTAGGGTTGGAGAAAGAGGTTGTCACAGAAGGCTTCTATGTCTCTCATTCTTAAATGTGAGTCTGCAGTCATCGATATCACTGAAAAAGAAGCTTCTGTGCCCTTTAGAGTAAACAGGATCACAGATCATGGATGTCCACATAGTTTCTGGCTACAGCGTGGGTTACAGGCATCATAATGGCCTCAGGTGGCAACACAGACCATGGACATTCCCCATGCCCTTCAATGGTAACATGAGCTATGGACATCAACAGGGCCACCAGCCACATCAGAAAAATGAACATCAACATGGCCTTGGGCAGTACATCAACATGATCTCTAGCATCAACACGGCCTACAGAATCAAGAGTGTGACCACAGACCACGGACATCATCAAGGGCCATAGGCACCTTCATGGTCCTTAGTGGCAGCATAGGTCATGGACATCAACATGGTCTCCAGCAGCAATATGGCCCACAGACATCAGCACAGCTGTAGGTAGCTGTAAGGATCATAGACATCCCCTTGGCTTTTGGTGGCAACATGGGCCACAGACACCAACATTGCCTACTGTGGGAGCATGGACCACCAAGATCAACATGCAGGAAGGCAGCTTTTTAGAAAGGGATGTGCAGTAATGCAGGTTTAAATATTAAAAACAAGATTTGTGT
Organism: Rattus rattus; assembly: GCF_011064425.1. NCBI lineage: Eukaryota > Metazoa > Chordata > Mammalia > Rodentia > Muridae > Rattus > Rattus rattus. The sequence goes on along the minus strand of NC_046160.1, from coordinate 104,179,638 downwards.
GTCAGTCAGTATGTATAATGGCTATTGAATACAAGATAAAATTTATTTGAGTCAGAAGAGTGGCAGATCACTGAAATGCAAATAATCAGGGAGTGAATTAATAATATAAGAAATGCTATGATCCTTTAAAAATTGTAATTTAGGAGGCTTAGGAGATGGATCATCTGTTAGGAACACATACTGCTTTTGAAGAGAACCTGGGTTCATGACCCAGTACCCACATCACAGCCACTTATAGCTCTAGTTCCAAGAACCTGATATCTCTGACCTCTGCATGTGTCTGCAATATATAGGTGCAAGAACACATAGGTACCTGAACAAAGGGGCAACCATACATACACAGAATAAGTAAAGCTTTTTAAAAACTGTGAGTCTGAAATTTTCTGCAAACTACCTCTTGGTGGCAAAAATTGCAGTTCTATTCTCCACATGGAATTTAATTGAGCTTCCTGTTTTCATGTTCATGAGGTGATATGAAGGTAGTGTCTAGTTTCAATACAAGTAAATCAAGGGCATACTATTATTTTTAACGGTATTGAAGAATGAACTGTTCTAAGTGAACTAATTTTCCAAAGAAAGGAATGACATAATTTCATCTTAAATAATAGTATTCCTTTTTGTATCTGTACAGTTTTTATTAAAGATGGTTATTTTCTTTAATGGGATATTGTTGGTTCAGTTGAAATTAACTCATTCTTTTAGTACTGTGTATTTAATTCATACTATGCATAAGCAGGGCATGTGGTTTGTAGGTAGTTTCGTGTCTAACCTTCCCAACAATCCACTGAGGTCTTCCCTCTTTTCCTCATTTCATTGGTAAGAGAATGGGGACCAAGAAGGTTTAGGGGTGCACTGATTTTGTTTTCTCTTGTTCTTGTTACTGCAGCTGCTAACAGAATGGGTTTATTTTTTGTGAACAGTTTAAGAAGACGCTGTGTGTTGTGGGTGATAATGCATGATGCCTGGGCTCTGTCCATGGTGATTGGCGCCTTCAGCATTTCCTGGACATCTCAGCAGATAGGGAAGCACGGAATTACCGGCCATGGGCATCCCATAATAGAAAATATATTCTCTTGATGTATCCCATAATGTAAATATATATTTAGTGCTTCAAAAGCTCCAGTTGTCTCAAACCTTCAAAATCCAATGTCTCTGCTGGAATTCATCACGATCTCATGATTGCGAGCTCCTGTAATGTATTAAAAACGCAGTTACGTATTTCTAACATGCGGTGGCATGAATAAAACCTGATGTTTCTAAAACAGACTTAAAGAAGACACAGCAAGGATGAAAACTAGCAAGGCAAAACCAAACGTTGTAGCTCATGTGACATCTGGGACTTGTGACATCATCTGAGCTCTGACGAGCTTGGGTGGTCTCGCTCCGGCAGCTCCGCCATCTACATTACACATGGGATCCCTTAAGCCGTCCTTCCTCAGTGCGCCCGGAACTGTTTGGCAGATGCTCCACATCCTGGCATCTCTAAACATCTTGCGATCTCCACTGCAAGTTAGTCTTCACGTTCGCAGCTTCACATAGGCCTCTCAGGACTTCTCTTCAGTGAATCCAATCACGCTTCAAATAGTCTGGCCTTCAGCAATTTTCGGAAGCCTTGGCACCAGGCTCCAGGAGCCCGTAATTCTTGCATTCTGCAGGCCTGCAAAACCAGCACCATATGGGCAATGCCAGGCTCCGCTGCCAGCTCAGGATGTAGCCTGTCCCCTTGTTCCTGGTAACAGCAGACTGAGGGGGAATGTGAGGCCGAATTTGAAAACATCTCTGGGTAGTTCTGTTCAAGCAAGGTGTGCTGTAAACGCTTCCTTTCTTAGGTCCTCTCCTCTCAGCCACTCTCCCTTAAGTGAATTTGTATTTTCAGGCAGTGTGGCCTTTGACAGGAGAAGAGATTGTAGCTCAATTGTCTCTATCTGACCTGTCCCCAACTTTAACTTCATTTGCATTCATTTCCTTGCCAAACAGCACATTTTTACGTTTCTGCTACACTTCCTACTCTTCATCATTAAAAGCACACGACCAACCAACCGACCAGACCAAAATCAGCACAAACAATGCTACAGATCAAACAATATGCAGTCTTCAAATTCCTCCACTCAGTGAAATACACTATTATTTTAGAAAATTAAGCCTCATTTGCAATTTCAGGGCATACATAAAAGATCCAGATTCTTTGCTCGAGAATTCAACATGAATTTCATGTAACATAGTTCTTGTTTCTTTGTTTTACCTACCCTAATATCTCAGACGCCTAGCTTTACTGTCTACATTTCTGTTAGCATTCTCTCTTTCAATGTTCTCATAAAAAGCTCCCATTATGCTCTGCTTGTAATACTCTAGGGATTCCTCACCTCAACCACCTAAGTTTTCCACATTCCAATTCCTAAGGCCCATGAGACACATGTTCAAGGTGATTACAATAATTATAGCACTTTTTGTACCCATATCCTGTGTGTCTCTTCTTGTGATTGATGGAGTACCGACACAAGCAATGGTAGGAAAAGAATTCATTTTGATTCAAGCTTTGAGTGGCTACAATCCATTATGGTACCAGGAAGAGCTCAGGCTCTTCCATGGTTCCAGAAGCTTGCAGCAAGGCTTTCAACATCTCTGCAGATCAGGAAGCAGAAGGCTCAGACCAGAAGAGCCAGCCTTTAACTCTAAATGCCTGTCCCTGTGGTCCTGTATCTGCCAACTAGGCAGATGTCTGAAAGGCTCCACAATCTCTGGTGGGCAGGTATCAAGCCACGAGGTTGACACTTCTTCACCTTCAAACCATAACAGGTAGCATAATCCCCTGTGTGTGAACCCTACTCACCTCCATTCATTCCCTTTTACAGCTCTCCATTGTGCAATGTTGATGTGTCCAGCAGAAAGTTAGATGGTTTTGTGTGCCGTAATCTTATTTAAACTCAAAACAATTTCATGAAGTAATTTTTTCCCCATTTTTAGAGTGTAGTCCCTAGTTCAGAAGGGTAATGTATTTTACATGACAGGGCAGACTAATAGGTGAAACACATGGGATCTTTCCACTTGGAGCCTGCCTTTGTAGATGGCACTTCAAGTAGTCTCTGACTTAGGTTCAGTGCACTCTCCAACACTCTGTCTCTTTCGCATTCTGACCTCTTCTACTGTGGAAATGTCTGTCTGGTCACCTTCCTATTATAGCTTGGTTTTAATCATTTAGGATATTCATTGGTCCAGTATAACTTTCTAACAGGTCTTTCTATAACTGAATTATCTTTTACTATTCCTACATTGTCAAGAGGTGATGACCCCCCCAAATATGTAAAACATGCCCCAGCAATTTTTTGATGCTGAGAACCACCCATTTGCTTTTCTGAGCTTAATAAACTTTAGTTCATTACTCGGATATGCAAGGATCTTTTCAGTTCACTTCAGCTGAAGCCCCATCTTTCATCACTCGACTTCCACCCAGAGTGAAATCTACCTGTGCCAAACACATTGCTGATTTCCAAAGCTTCTTCATTGTACCTCTATACTTTGGTGCACAATATTCTTATTACCTAGGGGAGGTTTCCATTTTGTTTTCTGCCTGGAAAAATTTTTACGTGCTTTAAAAGTCACAATTCTACTTATAAAAGTGTGAAGTTACTTCTTCAAATAAAATTGGTCACCCTTCTTTAGTCCCACAGTCCTCTTTCATATCTTGGTAAAGTATAATAAATGTTAATGTAATTATATGCTTGACTATGATTTTGACAGCCATTACCACCCAGGCCCTTACACAATGCCTGCATAGTGTGAACATATTTTATTGGGAACAACTGACCAAATATCCAGTTGCTAGACACAGCAATATGACACTGTAAAGTACTGGTCATTGAACAATAAATCAAGTTACTTGTTCATTGAACATTTGCTCTAGACAAATCACTGTGCTTGGTGCCACAATGGAATACAGAAATAATAAAATAAATCTTGCCCTACATGGCAGCTCTGAATTTAATTAAGAAGCTAAGCTATTCTGGAAGTAAGAATACTCTCGTCCTGTTTTAATTGTTCATGTTTGCCCCTATTAGGCTAAAAACTCTTTGGGGCTGAGTTCCATTTTTGTTATTGTTTCTAGCACATAAGTAGTCTATAAGAAATGGAACGACACATAGAAAACTACGACAAATGTTTACAGTGAGGGCTATAGCCTCTGTTATTATTGGAGATGAGATGAAGTTACAGGCAGTGAAAAAATATTTCTGTCACTGAAGACACAGGATGGATTTGACAAAATTAAGAAAATGGTATGTATGTTCATGTTGAGGATATGAAAACCAACATGGGCCATGTGCTAGTCAACTAGCTCCTATCTCATACATACTGTTAACAAAGCACATCCAACTCAATGTATTATGAGAACATACATTGGTTCTCACAGTCTTGGATCTTCTGATCCAGGGTTAGCCAATTTCAGTCTGCACAGAGCCTGAGTTGTGGTTGACTCCAGCTTGTAGTTAGGGCCAGCTCTTTTCTACATAGTCCCACCATTTATGGCGGTGCTTGTGGAAAGATTAAGTGGACTTTGGGTATTATGGGGTGGGGGACTGAACAACTTTGACCAGAAAAGGGGGCTGTAGTGCATTGTTTCATTATCATATCATATGTGTGCCTGGTACTTGTGGATGTCAGAAGAGAGAGCTGAGCTCCCTGGGCCTTGTACCAGGCTGGTTGTAAGGTGGCCATATGCATGCTAGGAGCTGAACTCGGTTCCTCTGCTGGAACACAAGTGCTCTTAACCACTGTGTAGTTCTACAGCCCAACCCCCACCCCAGCTTGTTCCTAATTTCACACTTAGGAAGCCCAGTTTCACTGTGTAGTCCAGGACTGATTGTTTCATCAGCTTAATGGCTTCATTAGGAGGTACCTTCTGCCATCTGGCCATTTTTTATTTCATTCTCATGTTTGTTGAACTGGTGTATCTCAGTCCACCATGCACCCAAATGACTAAAACCAGGAGTGAGCGAGTTCAATTATATTGTAATCTCTTGTATTGTATGTCTCTCCATCTGTCTGTACAGTGTGTGTGTGTGTGTGTGTGTGTGTGTGCGCGCGCGTGCGCGCATGTGTGTGCTCATGCGCATGTACATGCAGAGGCCAAGAACTGACCTTCTGGTGTCTTCTTCAATTGCTTCTCCACCTTACATTTTGAGACACAGTCTCTTCACTGACTCCGGCACTTGCAGTTTTCGTTGGGTTGGGTAGCCATGGAATTCCCAGCATCCACTTCTCTCAACTTCAGGTTGCATCACGCACAACCTCAATTGGCTTTTTACATGAGTAATAGGGGCCTGAATTAAAATCGTCATGCTTGTACAGGAATCATTTTACGTACATAGCCATCAGCCCTGCCCACTATGGTAATATTTTAACAAGTATCCTGTCATCTAAGTTTGCTTCATATTTCTCTGTCTAGAATTATCAAATCCTTAACCCAGAATGGCAATAGGTATGGAATTATCATGATTTGCTTGGGAAAATCACTTGGTAATGGAACAAATAACAAAGATTCAGCCTTTGCTGATACAATTCAGAAAGAAATTGTCCATGCCAAACTAGTGAATTTTATATTACAGCAAGACCTCAAATCTAAACCCAAAAGCAGACCAACTAGTCAGAATAAGCTTTTTTTTCTGGACACTTTGGGGGAATATTTAGTTCTCATATAGGGTCATCCTGCTCACAATACAGTGATATTTGACTAACATTTCAAGTTTGTTCATAAAGAGAATTAATATTTGACTATCACTTATATGACAGGCAATATTCTGGACAGTTTACACATGAGACCACCTTTATCCTCCTCAAAAAGCTGATGAAGTGATAGTATTTCTAAATCCATTTTTTTCTTGTTGCAGAACAAAAGTCCAGACCTAATTTACTTGATGAAGATCACAAAGCAATTTTGCCACTCTCCAGTGGCCAGGTACATTCTTCTACAATTTTATGAAATAAAATAAAAATATATTATGTCTCTAGTTGGATCTGCATGCTTGAGCCTTTTCAAGGTATTTTGTAAAGATAGCTTGCTTCAATCTCGATGCCCAGATCTCATTTTTGGCTTCCAAGGGCTCACAGGCAATATGAAAAGCAATAATCTTCAAATTGAACAAATAAAGACCTGAAGTGATAAATTACCTGGAAGCAGACTCCAGAGGCACAGCTCTTCTGTTTGACAACTCACATGTAATAATGGCAGTACCTAATTATTTTTAAAATACTTTGGTGAAAGAAGACTGTCGTCATGTGGTCATTAAAGGTCTCTTCTTCTTTTTTTCTGAAACAAGTGTTATGAAAGACAAAGTCAACAAAATTATCCGGTTTTCCACTAGAAGTTATTTATTCCATTCGCTTCAGAGTTTTGTCTTTGTGTTTTTAACCTCGGCCTCGGCGTGTTCTCAGAACTGATATTGACCAAAACCATAGCTGCTGAGATGTGAAATTAGGTGATTTAAAGATTCACTTCTGATTCCCAAGATATGCTTGAGGGCATCCTGTGATGTGCTTTAGGGCATAAAATGACCTCAAGCTGGGGCTAACAGAGGGGAAAAAAAAATCTCCACAGTAAAATAAATATCACAGAATGGTTTAGTGGTTAGAGAACAGTATTCTTATTTTTCTTCTACACCTACCCTTTCCACACAATCTAGTCACAAGGCAGAAAAGGTCCCTATATCTACTGTTGACTTGTCATACAATGGAAGCAGCCTGAGTTGTTCAACATGTTCTCATCAGTTCAAAGATTGAATTCACTTTATTATTTCCTTCTAAACAATTTTGGATCCAATGTGGAGAGCAGAAAATAAACATCAAACCTTTGGAGAGTTTTGTTTTGTCCAGATTTAATTTGTTCATGGTAATGAGCGGAAAAGGAGATGGTTAGACCTTGATTGTCTACTTTGAAAGAATCAAAGATTGGTGTAGAAAACAAGATAATCTTACTGGGGCTTTGATTGATATGTCATTTGCATAATCAGGAGTGAAGTATGGTCTTGGAATATAGTCTTCCAAATTACTTTTATCTGTACTTCCAGAAACAATGAAACGCTGACTCAATACTTCCTGAACGTGTTCCTTTCTATCCCTTGGCAGAGCTTCTATAAGCAGAACGATCAGAAGGAGGGAGGAGAGTAGACAGAAAGAGAAGCAAGGAATCTGGGTGCATTTCCAAGCTGAATAATCAGCTTCCTCCTCCGAAAGGGAATTGGCAAGGCTGTATGGAAGGATCCATGATTCCTTCCCTCTGATTGTGGCAGCAGTATGTAAGCTGGCAAGAGGGCCCTGCAGATACTATGGATGGACATAATCATCCCTCAAAGGCTCCCATTTAACTCACTGTAATTTAAGATTACACAGCCCTACTTGCTCTGCATACGTCTTCTTCTGGGGTAAGTCTATAACGTTGCTTGAGAACCTAACAATCTTCGGTCTGAATGCGGTATTAGCATGGAACGTTTTATAGCTTGTGATACACTTGGGGTTTGTAAGCTTGGCTTGGGAAAAAAGCCTGTCTTCCCTCTCTTAATCTTGGAAAAACTTGGTGCCAAGCCTGGTAGCTCATACCCTGTGCATTCTCCACCTTCTTGTTATAAGTAACACACACACACACACACACACACACACACACACACACACACACACACACACACACAGAGAGAGAGAGAGAGAGAGAGAGAGAGAGAGAGAGAGAGAGAGAGAGAGAGAGAGAGAGAGATTGCTCATTTGTGATGTTCTAGTTGGAGAGTTAAGATTTAACAAAGCTGTTGTCTTGGCTGTCTCCCTAGCCCCCTACTGTTTTTCAACAGAGTAGGAGATTATTTGAATTGTGATCATCCATTTGCTGATTTTGCACATACGGAAGTAGAACTCAAAAGGTTTTAATGCAGTAACACCCAAATCACACAGCTAGTGCCAGAGACTGGACCATGGTGACTGTTATACTGAAGTCCATGTCTTTTCCCTGGTAGGACACTTCTGCCTCTCAAGTCTACATCAAGGGGGAAAAAAGGCCAAGTTCTGAGAAATAAAGAGGGGTAAGATGTCTTCAAGTAGAGTGTTGACTGAGATGAAGAAATCATGCAATCATTATTGAATTAAGAGAAGCAATTAAGTAGTAAACATTTAATTTCTGGGATTGCTTTAATCCTCACACGCTGCTTATTTTAGTGTGGCATTGTGTATATTGATATGGGTGTCTCTATATGTGTGTTTGTGTGTGTGTGTGTGTGTGTGTGTATAATGTGTGTGTTTCTGCACGCGCTCATAGGTACACATGTGAGTGCATGCATAAGAGTCTTTATCATTCACTCTCTCTTTTTTCAGACAAGATCACTCACTGAATGGTGGAGCGTACTACCCATCTAGGCTGGTTACCAGTGAACTCCAGAGATCCTCTTACCTCTTCCTCCCCAGTGCTGAGATTAAGTTCCATCCATTGTCTTTCGTTTGAGTATTAGGTACCTAACCTAAGATCTACTTGCTTATGCAGCAAGCACTTTAGAGGCTGAGTGATCTTCACAGCTGCCCATCCCTTGGTTGTTTGGTTAAATTACTCGAAGCAAGCATTTACTACTTTTACAATTAATAGGAAGAACAAAGAGCTGGGCATGGTGGCACACGCCTATGATTCTATCACTTGGGATGAGCTCAAGGCCAGTCTGGGTTGTATGAGATTCTGTCTCAAAACACTTCAAAAATGGAAGGAGGAGGAGGAAAGAAGGAAGGAAGGGGGAAGTAAAGAAGAAAGAAAGGAAGGAAGAAAATTTTCTAGAGCCACAAAATAACATGGGGCTGGTACTTGGAGGTAGTTTGGCAAATGAACTCAAAGCTTCTCTTTCAGAACTGCCACTTACTGCTGATTTAGTGAATTCAGTTCTCAAAATGGCCAGGATCACATGGTCACCTTGCAATTTCCTTCCTTGGTGTTTTCATCTTTGACCAGATACCACCCCTATCACACACCCACAATGAACTATTCTAGTGAATAAAATAATGTAAACTCTTTACAGAGATTTGGACAAAGGGCCCATGAGCAGAGGACACTGTTTTAAGTTGCAAGCCAGTATACAGACAACCATTGTTTATAGCCCACCAGACTTAAAACACATTACTAAAAAGTCAGGAAGCAAAAGAAACGATTGGGATGTCATGTGTAACCACCAACCTTGGCATGTGACAATGGCACAACAAGCATTTTTTTCTATACAATCATCCTTTGCTTTTCTAATGGTAGGTACAAAGCCATATCTAATCTTCACGTTGTAAACCTATGACATGAGATGAACATACACATAGCTTCTTGACGTTTAGGAAATAGAATTTTGTTTGTTGTACTCGGTTTACAGATATTGTTTAACGTATACTATTACAGTCCTTTTTAAGGACTGGAGATATGGCTTTGTGATTAAGAGCACTTAGTGCTATTCAAGAGAATCCAGGTTCAGTTCATAACACCCACATTTGGCAGCTCACAACTGTCTGTAACTCCAGTTATAGGAATCCAATACCCTCTTTTTAGTCTCTTTGAGATCTACGCACTGGTGGTTCACACATCCACATACAGACACAGGTACACACAGACAAGCACACATATACATAAATGTAAAATTTACAAAATTTCATTCAATCCACAAGCCTAGAAGTTGACATGTTTAATGGTCATCGCTGCTCTGAATGAAAGGAACAAGATGCCAAGTAAACTGTGCACAGTGTTATTGTTTCTTTCTTGGAGTGGAGCTGGGAAGGAAAATTTCATCTGAGACTTGCGGTCTTCCTGGAAACAGCCAGCCACAGATTCATGGGGAAGAGGACTCACCCAGAACAGAAACAGTTCTCCCAGGGCTCTAGCCTGTAAAGGGTCAGAGGAACAATGGTTCAAACATGGCATCGTGCATGTGTCATTCAAGACTTTTAGCCCAGTAGCGACAGGAACAAAGCAAGTTTTAATCAGAGGCATGAAATGCTATGCCTCAAAGACAGTGGAGTAGAATAGAAAATATGGGAAATGATCATTACGGTAATAGCAGTGAGCTATGATAGAACCCTCCGGCAAAGTAATCGCAGTAAGGATGAGGGAAGAAAATCGTAAGACGCATCCAGAAGGTAAAATGAAATTTTGCTATCAGCTTCTCTAGTAATCTCTTTTTTCATGATGGAGGCAGTGAACTCGGAAGAGAAGCTAGGAAACAGGGCAAGCCAGGTGTGCCCCTTCTCACCACATGAAGTTTTCTAGGTTGATTTCTCTTTTGTAGCTCAGGCTGTCTCAAGCTCTTGGAGTTGCTTCATGGAATTATATGTCTGTACCACCATACACAGACAACATGAGATTCTTTATTTATTCATTCATTTTAATATCTCTTGATCTCTCGATCTCTCTGTGGGGGTTGGGGGTGAGTGTGGGTGTGGGCGTATGTTTGTATGTTATGTTTATGCATACGGGTGCATGTGGTATGTTATCTGTGCATAGGTCCCAAGGCAGCCTTTGAGTTTGGTTCTTGTCCTCAATTTTGTTTGAGGTAGAGTCTCTTGATGTTCGATGTGTATGCCAGGTTATCAAGCCCATGAGCTTTTAGGTATCTCCCCCTCCCTGCCTTCTGTCTTTCTGTAGGAGCGCAGAGATAATATACGACCTTATTGGTTATAAATAGATCCTGAGAATTCAAAATCAGGGCTTCATGCTTGCATGACAAGCATGCTATTCACTTCACTCAGCCATCCACCTCTAGCCCCAAATGACTTTTAAGACATTTATTTTATTTTTAATTATTTGTCTGCCTCTGGGTATGTGTGCTTGCAGGTGTCTCCATTACCTGAAGCTGCTGTTACAGAAAGTTCTGAGTTTCCTGGTGAGGATGCTGGGAATTAAACTCAGGTCCTCCACAGAACAATATGAGCTTAAAAAAAATAAAACAGCTGGGCCCTCTCCCCAGCCCCACATGAATAAGAGGAAACTCTTTGGGTTGTGGGAAGAGATGTGATTATTGATCGCAATTGGAGAGATTTGGTTCTCCTGGCTTTGAAGATAGGCAGGAATGAATCACACTTCTCACTTGCTCACACTGAAACCTCAAAGTTCCAGTGGACTTCAGCATAATTGCCAAGAAGCTATAGTTTTGTTCCCAAGATGTTATTGTTGTGAAGATTTCATATAAATAGAGCCCTACGATATGTGGCAGATATGACTCACTTCTTTCATATAACACTTTTGAAGCCTGTACATCTTGCAGCTCCTTCTTAACTGGTGAACAATTGTCTACTGTGTGTATATGCTATGTTGTTTCCCATTAGCTGCTGAACATTGTTGGTCCTACTTTTTGGCTGTTGCAAACATTATGAATATAACATGTTCCTCTAATCATTGACATCCATGTTGTGTGAACATTTCCTTGGCTATGTACCTGGGAATGGAATTTCTGGACCATGTGGTATGACTTTATTTAAGGTCTTGAGCTGACATATGGCTTTCCAATGTGGAGCATTATTTTACATTCCCACCACCGATGTGTAAGGCTCTAATTACTACATGTCCTCATTTATGTTATTGTCTAACAAAACTTTTTCTTCTCTACTTTCTCCTCCTCCTCGTCTATCTTTTTCCCCAAGTGGTTATAAAATGACATCTCTTTGAGATTTTGACTTGCGTTTTCAAGACTCTAATGTGAAAGACGTTTTTATGTGTTTGTTTTTTGGTACTGTATTGGACAACTATTCAGATTATTAACTCACCTTTAAACTGGATTCTCTGTTCTTCTTTACTGTTTAGTTGGATGTGGTCCTTTCTCATACTTTGTAGACATCTTTTAGCACACGCATGTTGGCTAATCTTGATGGTCAACTTGACACAAATGGGAGGAGGGAAGTAGGATTGAAAAAGTTCTTATATGGATCAGCCTGTGGACACAACAGTGGAGCACTTTCTTGATTGGTAATTGATGTAGGGAGGGCCCAGCCCACTGTAGACTAATACTTAAGCAGGTGGAGCTTTATAAAAATGCTAGCCAAAAAGAGCAGTAACCACCATTGTGGTTTCTATTTCAAGTTCTTGCTTTGCAGGGATTCTTATGCTGTTTGATTTCCTGTCCCACTTGAGTTTTTGTCATGACTTCTCTCAAGAATTAAACATGTGATAGGATAAAAAACTCTCCCCTCTCCAAGGTGTTTTTGATCATGGTGTTTTATCACCATCCCAGAAAGCAAACTGGAACAACATATTTGATTTGAAAACATACGCCCACATTATATGGGTTGTTTCGCTTTATGGGTGGTTCCTTTTGAAGCACAAACATTTTTTTTAATTTTGATAAAGACTAACTCATCAAATCTTGTAGTTTGATAGGAGTGGATAATTAATGACTACCTGAGGTTACTAAGCATACTCCTGTAATCGTTAAAAGAATATAATAGTTTTATAAAAACTTATTTCAAGTTACCTATAGCATACTTAGACATCTATTTACTCCCTAACAGCCTCAGATCTCTGGTACACTGTGGACTAATTCTTGTATGTGCTGTGACTACATCTAGCTCTTCCAGGAAGCATATGTTGGAAGCTCTGCTCTTCCTCAAATTTAGCTGCCGCGACACCCAACAACTGAAAATCAGTCATCCCTGCAGTAAGAATTTATTTCTAATTTTTTATATCTATTGCATTTATCTATTTTTAGATATATTTATTATTTACTCCCTATTACCCTCAGACATCTGGTACACTGTGCTGATAAACCATCTTGATTACCGTAGCTCTTTGTTACGTTTCTAAAGAGGTTAAGTGTAATTCCTCCAAATTTAGAACGGTATACACTAGCTCCTTATTATCAAGATGACATTTTCCTCTATGTATCTGTATGAATTTTAGTTTGAGCTTCTCAATTTGCATAGAAAAGGCTAACTTGTATTTTGGTAAAATATGAAAGAAATCTATTGATTAATTTGATTACTTGATAAGTTTGACAAATCTTAGCATTATTAAACCTTCCACCCATAAATGTGTTTTCTTGTTCAGTTAAGTTTATTTCAGTGTGTTTTAGAAAGCCTCCACTGTTACTATGTGATAGAACCAAAAGAGGGAGGACATAGAGTGGAGTAGCTTTTTCTAGATCTCTAATAAAGTAAGTTATCCCTTCTTTCCCGAGGACAAGCGAGAGGAGGATCTAGAAAAGAGGGATAACAGAGAGAGAAAAGCAATCTGCAGGTATGGCTTTCACAGTTCCTCTCCAGGAGCAGAAGGTCCTATTAGACAACATGGTTGGGGCAGGAGGATATGCACCATGGTTTAGATTGATTACACATAGTAGGAGAGCAGTTAAGGAAAGCAGAATTAGATGACTAGGATATGCTTCATATAATATGCCAATGAAATATGTTGTAGTGTATAAGATGTTCTAATGGTCACAAGCATAGGTAGAGGCATTATCCTTATTAATAACAGCAAAGCAGCATCCATTCTCACTGTAGAGTGGAATATTATATGTCAGTGCATATCCAGTGGGATTGCTGTTAGGAAATTGTTGGCAAGGCTTCCATTTTCTTTCTCTGTGAAGTAGGAGGATAACTTTTTTTTAAATTAAAATTGATTTTTTATTAGATATATGTCTTTACTTACATTACAAATGTTATTCTCTTTCCCAGTTTCCTGTCCATAAGCCCCCTCCCCTCCCCCTCCCTCATATGGATGTCCCCCCCCATCCATCCCCTTTACTGCCTCACCCATATTTCCCTGCATTGGGGGGTCAATTTTTGCAGGTTCAAGGGCTTCCCCTTCCCCTGGTGCCCCAACAAGGCTATTCTCTGCTACACACGCAGTTGGAGCCCTGGGTCAGTCCATGTATAGACTTTCAGTAGTGGTTTAGTCCTGGAAGCTCTGGTTTATTGGCATTGTTGTTCTTATGGGCTTGCAAGCTCCTTCAACTCGTTTAATATATCTTCTAATTCCCCCCAAGGGGGTCCCATTCTCAGTTTGGTGGTTTGCTGCTAGTATTGATCTCTGTATCGGACATGCTCTGGATGTGTCTCTCAGGAGAGATCTATATCCAGTCCCTTTCCTCATGCATTTTTTAGCTTCCTCAATCTTACCTAGTTTTGGTGGCTGTATATATATGGGCCACATGTGGGGCAGGCTCTGAATGGCCATTCCTTCAGTCCCTGCTCTAAACTTTGTTTCCATATCCCCTCCTATGGATATTTTTCCCCCTTTTAAGCAGGAGTGGGAGCATCTGCATTTTGGTCATCCTTCTTGAGCTTCATGTGGTCTGTGGATTGCATCTTGGGTAGTTCCAGCTTTTGGGCTAATATCCACTTATCAATGACTACGTTGATAAGTGTGTTTTTCTGCGACTGCGTTACCTCACTCAGGATGATATTTTCTAGTTCATTCCATTTGCCTATGAATTTCATGAAGTCGTTGTTTTTGATAGCTGAGTAGTACTTCATTGTGTAGATGTAACACATTTTTTTGAATCCATTCCTCTGTTGAAGGGCATATGGTTTCTTTCCAGCTTCTTGCTATTATAAATAAGGCTGCTATGAACATAGTGGAGCATGTGTCTTTGTTGTATGTTGAAGCATCTTTTGGGTATATGCCCAAGAGATGTTTGGCTGGGTCCTCAGGTATTGGAATGTCCAATTTTCTGAGGAACCTCCAGACCTCCAGACTGATAACTTCTTTTTAACTAGGAGCTGAGTCATGGAAAGTAGAGATGGAGTTGGCCATTTCTTATTATGAATAGGAGAGTACTTCATCAGAAGAGACCACACTTCTCTTGTTGATTGGTAGTCTTTGAGGACTGTATTAATGTGTACCAAAGTGAGGGAGAGGTGAGCAGGTGAAGTCACAGATCCTCAATCTGAAGAGCCAGGGAAATAAACCTGATGGGAGGAAGGATTGCATTTCAGTTCATAGCCTTTGCAATTCCTTCTTCTATCCAACAAGTGGCCACAATCAGTACCATTGCCCTCCATTTAGAATGGAGGCATTTGAGAAATATCTGATGGTTTCCAGCCAGCGAAATGGCCAAAGGCTGCCTTAATTTTCCCACAAGGCTGTATATGGTTTCTAGTTCTGTTCTGGGTACAAAAAGCCAATGATGATTTCCTCTCCCAGCTGCCTAGTGCTGACAGCCTGAAGTATTTTCTTACAGTCATATGACTGCTAATACAATTCAGAATAAGACTCCAGACAGGGATGCGTGCCATCCTATTAGACAAGGTCATTGCATTAATCCTGAACTGTGAGGAGAGTGGAGCAAGATGCAACTGGCAAGGCTAATTCTTGTCATGTGGCCTGCAAGGGTATGTGGCAAGTGGTCCCAGCTTAGTGAAATAAGAACCTCTAACATCTGGTTATTACAAGATGTGTGAGGAGGAAAGGTTGGGCACCATGAATTATCATTGTGTTCAGCAATACACTTACGAGCTTTTCTATAAAGGATTTCAGGATATCGTAGGTGACCCTACTCGTGTGTGTGTGTGTCTGTGTGTATGTGTGTGTGCGTGTATGCATGTGTGTGTATGTATGAGTGTGTGTATGTGTGTGTGAGTGTGTGTGTTTGCATGTGTGTGTCTGTGTGTGTATGTGTGTTTGTCTGTGTCTGTGTCTGTGTGTGTGCATGCGTGTGTGCGTGCATGTGTGTGTATGTTTGTGTGTGTATGTGTGTGTATATGTGTGTGTGTGTGTGTACCTCAGCAACTTCATAGTCACATTATAAGTCAAGTTGAAGAGGGAACACTTAACACATTCTGTGTGGAAGAAAATGTATGAGCGCTAAAAGAATAAGCTAAAGAAAGTTGAGCAAGCATCATTCAGCAAAAAGTCAAGCTGCTAACCTTCAGACAATGCCCATGCAGTAGATGAACGCATCGATGCTGGGTTAAGTACTAAGTGTGTTCTCTTGAGTGTGTTTTAAGGAAAATGAGGAGTATGTCTTAGTGTGTTCTCAAGAACTATGATCGCTAATATGGCACAAAATTAATTTGGGTGGAAAGTCAAGATGGCCTTTAATAGTAATTTCTCAGGCTTTTAAAATATGAACTATTTCGACTCATATTTGATTATCAGACTTAGAGCCCATTTAACTGAGTGATGTGTTCAAGTCCAATGACGGAAAAGTGACTGGTTGACCCTAGTAATAATGCCACTATTGAGCTACTGCTTACTAAGCCTTCTATGTGAATCTTATCAGCTAACCTGTCCAAGCTGGCACTGTTACTTATGGAAGTTAGTCTAGAGATCTCTATTTAGAGAACAAGGAGATGGGTAGCACACCAAGGTTTAGGCTTCTAGAGTCTGCTTCTTAGCTCTGCCCCATTGTACCTCTTAACTTACTCTCTGATTACACTGTCCCCATGCCTCAGTTGCCTCTGGGTGACGTGAGAATG
Organism: Rattus rattus; assembly: GCF_011064425.1. NCBI lineage: Eukaryota > Metazoa > Chordata > Mammalia > Rodentia > Muridae > Rattus > Rattus rattus. The sequence goes on along the minus strand of NC_046160.1, from coordinate 104,163,243 downwards.
GCTGATATCATTAGTCTCATTGGAGTTTAAAGATGAAATGAGACATGACATAGAAGATTTGGAAAATGATGTTAACTTTATAGGAAATGGTGGGGGTGGTGGTGGTGGTGGTGGTGATGATGATGATGATGATATAGGAAATATAATAATAAAATGCTCCTGTTGGTCTGTTACTGGAGTACATTATAATAGCTGTTTGACGGAGCAATGCCCTCCATTGGTTCACATAATTGAACACTTGGTCCCAGGTCAGCCACACTATTTGGAGAGGTTATGTGACCTTTAGGGACCTTGCTGGAGGAAGTAAGTTGAGAGTTTACAGGCTACCCTGCTTCCAGTTTGCTCTCTGATGGTTTCTGTTAAAGATGTGATCTTTTAGCTTCCTGATCCAACTGCCTGCCGCCAGCCTCTCTTGCCATTATGAACTCTATGAACTCTATCTCTGAAACCATAAGCCAAAGTAAATTCTTTCTTCTACTTTATGTCTCACTTGGGAACACTGTTGGCAAGAAAAGAAAAGAGCCGCAAGCAGCTGCCATAGTGGGGGAAACATTTGAAAAATTATCATGTCTAATAAAAAGAAAACCAACCTAGACAAAAGATGGCACTCCATCTTATTCCAATAAATTTAAATCTAGAAATAAATAAAATTGATCTAGAATCACACAATCTCTTGTAAAAAAAAAAAGAGAGAGAGAAAGAGGGAGAGGCCTTTTTCTTACAGTTAGATTTTTTATTTGTGTGTAACATGTGTTAGTTGTCTCTGTGTTAGTGTGCTCATATACGTATAGATTCCCTCAGAGGCCAGAGAAAGGTGCTGACCTCCCTGGAATTGGAGGTATAGTCGGTAGTAAGCTACCCCCTGGTCCTTTGTAAGAGCAGCCAGCACTCAACCACTGATCCTTCTCTCCATCCCCAAGGAAGACTTTGGACAGCAATGGTTTTGCAAATGTATCAGGACCTAAAAAAAAAAAAAAAAAACCCACATACTTTAATATATGTGGTTTACTATACTTTACATCTTGAGATATTTTTAAAATCCCACAGAGTACTTTTTGATATATTTTTAAAAATCACCTTCTTTAATATCCATTATCAATTCTTTTTCTTTAAGGGCATTTTGGATATTATAACTGTGTATCATATTGATAGTAAAATTTGTGACAAAGCTTTACTTTTGCTTGCATGGCTGCCCACTCCCCCTTCAACTCCATAAATGTGTTGCTACTATGATAAACTGCACCGAGTATGTGCATTGATTTGAACGAATACATTATTATGGCTCAGAGTCTCTCACACCATGACTATGGTCTGCCTTCATTTATTTAGGTTGTTTTTAATGCTTTTCAAGTGCTTTGCAATTGACTCTTATTTATTGAATATATAACCCAGAGAGCAGTAAACCTGACTGGCTAAGACATGAGCTGTTCTAAGGGCTGCATCTGATTTCCAGGAGACCTACAAAAATTAGCAACTTACTCCTAGAAATCTTAGCTCAGGGAAATACATTTTTGCCCTGAGTTCTTCTTCTTGCCTCTTTGCTTTGTTGCGAGATGAAATATGCTTCGTTCCTTCTTAGAAGGGAGGACAGAATACTCACTGGAGGAAAAATACTGGGACAAAGAGTGGAGCAGGGACTGAAGAAAATGTCATTCAGACACTGCCCTACCTGGGGATCCATCCCATCTGCAGCTAGCAAACCCATTCACTATCGCTGATGTCAAGAAGTGCTTGCCCACAGGAGCCAGATACGAGTGTCTCCTGAGAGGTTCTTCCAGAGCCCTACTGATACGGATGAGGATGCTTGCAACTAACCATTGGACTGAGCAAGGGGACCCCAATGGAGGAGTTAGAGAAAAGACTGAAGGAGATGAAGGGGTTTGCAGTCCCATAGGAAGAACAACAATATCAACCAACCAGACCCCGCCAGAGCTCCTAGGGATTAAATCAATCACCAACCAATGAGTACACATGGAGGGATTCCATGACTCTAGCCACATATGTAGCAGAGGATGGCACCGTCCAGCATAAATAGGAGGAAAAACCCTTGGTTCTGTGAAGACTTGTTTCCCCAATGTAGGGGAATGCCAGGACGTTGAAGTTTAAGTAGGTGGGTGGGGAGTGGGAGCAACCTCATAGAAGAAGGGGGAGAGAAGGGGGGATATGGGAGAGGGGGGGAAGGGGATAACATTTGAAATGTAAATACATAAAATATCCAAGAAAAATGAAATTTAAAAAAAGAAGGCATAACACAATCAGCAATAATAATAATAATAATAATAATAATAATAATAATAATAATAATAATAATTAGTTTGTTACCTTAACACAATTTCACAAGCAGAGCCTCTCTGGTATTGTGAGCATGTGAGCCTGGTAGGGACACAGGAAGAGGAACCTGGGTACAATGAAGGACAACAGGAAATGGAAGGTGGGAGCTTAGGAGAAGCTTTCACGATGGGAGTTACAAATAAGCTCAGCGTTTCGGGACTTTCTGACCCTCAACCTTCACATCTTAGGGGTGATGTATGTAGAGGGGAGATTATTAAGGTTTAACCTCAAAGAGACAGGCTTAGCTTGGAGATGTCAAGAATATATTTACTACTCTAGTACCTATTGGACACTATGCAATCATTTTAGTTAAAAACTAAAAAAAAAAGTGAGAAAACCTAACAGGTTTTGAATAGAAGGATTGAAGTTTCAAGAAGAATATACAAAAAAAATCATTAGAAATCATGGATATCCTTGGATAAAGCACATTCTATCAGGTAATATGAGGAACCAATATAATTCTGAAAATAGATCCATGTTACGTAGGAAATGCCTGCGTTTCTTGCCCCATAGCAGAAAAAGAGAGAATAGAAGGAAGAAATTTTGCTTTGAAAATTACAGATAGCATTCTCGTGCAAGGCGAAGGAACCATCATACTCAAGCTCCATGTACCCTTAGATAAAATTCCTCTGCAAACTAGGGCTCAACTTAAAGTAGCTCTCATGTGGAATGTCAGTTCTGTAAGAAAAAATGACATTTTTTTAAGTTAAGCATTTGGCTATTATAGAACCCTATAGGAATTTATGTGTTAACAAATTATTTTTTAAAAAAGAAGGGATAAATATAATTATTCTGGGGCTTGTTCTCCTGCTAGAGTTAAGTAAGCATGAAAAATATTATAAAGAGTTTAAATTGTAGTTTGCAATCATATAATGTTGCTATCCCATGAATTAAAGTAAGTTCGAGCCCAGGTTCCAATACCACAGAGTGTTGGTCAGTTTCCTGTGTTATTATTGGGACCCTTCTACTACAGGTATCGTATGAGGAATCCACAGCCAAGAAGATTTTTGTGGGATAAGTTTCAATCTGGTTTCTACCAACAAGTCTAATATTCCCTTAACTCCTGGGTCCTACGACTATTTCCATGGAGATCTTGGGGCTTAGGAATGTTAGTGAAGGTTTATCTAAGTTTAGCCTCAACCTTCCCAAGTATTAAGCCATCCTCATCTTTTAGCATCAAGTTCAAACTTTTGTGTTAGACTTTTCAAAAACACAATTTACTGTCCAAAGGAAGTAGATGGCTGTGACCTCCTGATAGTAGACAGACATGTGCCATGTAATTCTTCAAAAAGGAATCTCACTATCAATCTTTGTGCATGAGGTAACAAATGGGTCAGAGTAATAATTGTTATCTTTGAAATGTCCAAGATTTTTTTCTATTGAGCTTGTGATGGTTAATATTGCTATCTTGACAGAATCCCCTTGGAAACAAGCCTCTTAGCCATGCTTGTGAAGGATTTTAATGGACTATGTTAATTGATGTGGGAGGGAGGACCCACTGTGGGCGGCACCATTCTATAGGCTGGGGTTCTTAACTAAATAAAAAGGAAAAGGTAAGCATAGCACAAATATTCATAGCTCTCTGCTTCCTGACTGGGAAGCTCCTCAAGCTTCTGGCTCCATGACTTCCTGGCATGGTAGACCCGTGTACCTTTGAACTATGACACTGTCTTTAAAAATATGACTTAGTCGTCATATTGGCCTGTATGTGACTTTGAGTTGTTTTCCAAGAGCTCTCTAAATGCGGTTTATAAATGTATCGTTTCAAAGCCAAAGACTTCATGTGAGTATATCATTTATCTACTGGCATTCATCAGATATAAATGCCTGGTGTGAAATTTCATGGCCTATTAGCAAAATTCATGCAGAACATCTTGTCAAGACACCTCCATCTGCAACTTCTTCTTCAGCTCCTTAGCAAGCAGGATAAACATATAAAAGATGAGCTCACTTGTGAATATTTATTGATATATAAAATGGAAATTCTGCTCTGGGGTTAATGTAAGAGCTTTGTCTTGGAGATTTTAGATTTCTAATGAGAGGAAAATATAATGTTTGTAGAAACATAATATTCACGTCTTCTATGGGGCCTTATATAGTTAAACACATAAAACTAATATCAGACCAAAGCCATGAATGTTAATTTATATAATGTAGGTAGGTGTGTTAAAGTTGTGATCAGGCAGGACCTGGTAAAGCAAGAATGTTTTACCAAATCTTTAGCCAAATGAAGTGTGGGCTTGAATATAGCACACATGTGATCAAATATGATTTCAGGTAGCTCTTTCTCCCAGTGAATCATAAAGTGGAGAACACTCTTATTTTCTCAGTTTAGAGAAAAGAGTAAGATTCTGTGAGATGATATGTCCACATACATATTGTGCTGATGAATTATTATGCATTCATTTATGATAGTGTCTATCCCCTGTGCCCCATAACATAAATCATAAATCATATTTCTTGAATTATAAGTATAATAAACTTTCTTTTGCCTCAAATATAATCTGATTGTTTTAACTGGTGGTCCAACAATGGCCATTTTACAACGGATAAGACCAAAATATGAAGCTGGATGTCTCAGCAGTCCCAATATAGTACTTAAGGCTTAGAGGATTCCTAGTGAGTGGCTGGTCCAAAGATTCTGGCTATGAAATCAGCAAAGGGATATAAAGCCACCACTACCAGTGGCAGGGGCGGTGGCAGCAGCAGCAACATTGATGATGTTGCCTGTAAGAATGAAAGGAAGCAGGCAAAAAACAAAAGTTTCTTTCATTTATTTTATTTTATTTATTTATTTGACATTGGCAAGAGTCCCCACACTTACAGTTGTTCTCCCCATTTCAATTAATCTAATCCAAAATTATCTCATAGGGATGTTTATTCCTGATCTAGTCAATTTGACAACCAGGATACACCATCACCTTGAAGCCAAAGGGATAAGTTGGTATAGTTGAGCTTGGGTGATTTCACAGCTAAAAGGTACTCTTGCTTGCCTGATACCTGGCTCTGAATGATCAGGTAAGAGGATGTTTGCTTCCCTCAGCTGGATGGACTGGGCAGAAGATATGGTTCTAGGTAAATGCATTATTTGGATATCAAAGAAATGAATGATCCCATCTGAGCATTTAGTTGTTTCTAATACCTAGATAGCCCTTGGGAAGCCAGTCTATCCATTTTTTAAAGGGACCTATCATGACTGCCCTCCAAAAGACCCAACGAGCAGCTGAAAAAGTCAGATGCAGTTATGTGCACCCAACCAATGAACAGAAACTGCTGATCCCTGTGGTTGAATTAGGGAAAAGGTGGAGGAAGCTGAGGAGGACAACCCTGTAGGAGGACTCCCGAGATCTCTCAGACACTGGATCAACCAGGCAGCATACACCAGCTGAGATGAGGCCGCCAACACATACATATACAGCAGAGGACTCCCGGGTCTGGGTTCAGTCAGAGAAGATGCACCTAACCCTCAAGAGACTGGAGGCCACAGGGAGTCTAGAGGTCTGGTTGGATAGGTAGGGTGGGGACATCCTCATGGAGACAGGGGGAGGGGGTATGGTATGGGGATCCGGGAGGAGGTATGGGATGTGGAACAGTCAGAGGGTGGACCAGAAGGGGAATAAAATCTGGAGTGTAAAAATAAATAAAAAATTAAAAATAAAATAAAATAACATAAATAGAAAATGTAAAAAAATGTCAAACATTCTGTGCAAAAATTAAATGAGGGCTGGAGAGATGGCTCAGTGGTTAAGAGCACTGACTGGTTTTCCAGAGATCCTGAGTTCAATTCCCAAACACTACATGGTGGCTCACAACCATCTGTAATGGGATCTGATGTCCTCTTCTGGTGTGTCTGAAGACAGCTATAGTTAATCATATTAAATAAAGAAAGAAAGAAAATTAAAATGTATTCTTTAAAAATTAAATGTATTCATTATGATAACATGATGAAACATTACAGAAAGCTACACGTCATCAAACGCAGCGTGCCACTCAAACCAAGTTCATGTTCTCTTCTGTGCTGCATTGCAGTCTTTGCTTAGACCGCAGGCGAGCTGTGCGTAAGGCTGTGACAAGGCACAGGAAGGTTGGTGAACTCGAGGGGATCAACGATGCTGAGAAGACACCATCCTCATAAATCAACCACCGGGGTGCACCTTTCATAGTGATCTCCATGTCTGAATTCTCGGCGTTTCCTGATTGTTCTGCTGGATCCAGTGCAACGAGGAGGACTCTGATCTAGAAGTATCTAGATTCCAATATCAGACCCATTCTCAGTCTTCAGAAAGTCTGCGTACTCTCACCAGACCGTTCTTTACACCGATAACCCACCTGTCGACATTTTACTTTCAGTGTGTCTGGCGCCATTGATTGGATGTGCCTGCTTCAAGCTCATGACTTCCTACTTACCTTTTGGACGCAACTAGGAGCTGTCAGGAATCTGATTTCACACCGTTCTTTTACCACATTTTTAGCCCTTGATCTACCTTAGGTTTATGAGCTTGTTTTTGTTTCCGTGTTTCTCTACTCCTTTTAGGCCATTCTTCTGTTGTATTAGGTTTTATGCGTCCTTTGAAACCCAGTGTAATTCCTGTTTTCAGTTCTAACCATGCATCCGTATGTGTGAATGTCGATGTGCTTTCTTGTCACCAGTAAAAGAAAAAAAAAAGGAAAAAAATGTAAACTTCTCTCTACCATTCTGTGTTTTTACTGAAATTCTTATGGATGCATGGGAGACACAGGGGAGAGTGCAAAAATCTCAAAGAGGTGGCTTCAAGTTCAGATTTAAATATCATTTTTCAACAGAGCCGAAGAAATGTAGCTGGTTGGGGAAGCTGGGATGGGGAATGTCTTAGCTATTGTCCTATTGCTGTGATGTTACACGATGAAACATTAAATCGAGGGCTTGCTTACAGTTCCGGAGGCTGTGTCTAAGTGCATGATCGTCATAACAACAGGCAGCCTATGTCTAAGTGCATGATCGTCATAACACCGGCAGCCGGATGTGGTGCTGGAGCAGTACCTGACAGCTTATGACTGATCCACAGGCAGCATGCAAAGGGAGAGTCTGGGCCTCGGGTGGACGGGCTTTTGAAATCTTAAAGGTCACGTTCTCCTCGGTGACACACCTCTTACAATAAGGACATACTCTGTAATCCTTCCCAAACAGTTCTACCAACTGGGGACCAAGCATTTAAACATACATATGAAATATAAGTCACTTTTCTTTTTTTTTTTAGCTCTTTTTTATTTTATTTTATTTTATTATTTTTTTTAATTAACTTGAGTATTTCTTATATACATTTCGAGTGTTATTCCCTTTCCCGGTTATAAGTCACTTTTCAGTCACACTATCACAGAAAGTTAGTTTGGTAAAAGTATCCAAGGGAAGGCTTACTCAGCAGATTTTAGTTGGCATTCTCTATGACGTGAGCCTTCTACTACTCTAATACTGGCCTTGTATGTCCTTGGACTGGTGCGGAGAGGAAGAAGACATCTTTACAATGGTGGTTTCCATTATGGACGCGGGTTACTTTTATGTACAGTTACCACGACCCTGATTTCAGATCCCCTGCGTCTGTGTTTCCTCCGTATAACTATCTTAAAATAATCCTTCTGCTCTGGAAGCTTGCTGCCACATCTTAGGTGCCTTTGTTCCCCCTGGATGCGATCCATGACTAGAGAATCTACATCTAAACCATTAAGTTCAGCATTGCTCTCTGTGTTTTTAAGCATGTGCAGCATAACGTTCAGCACTCTGTTTTGGCCACCACTGGATTAACCCCATACATAAGCTCCCCCTGTTCCATTGAGATGATCCTCACTGTAAAGAGACAGATTGTTTCAAAGCCAGAAAAGGAGGTTGCGTAGAAGAAAAAGATCTTCCAGAAGAAACTGAAGAAAAAAAAAAAGAAGAGTATGGCATGAGAATAAATTCAGTGTAAAATAGGTACAGATAAAAGTAGAAAAATAATCCTTATGTCAATGAGATATTTTGGGTAGCATAGCCGGGTATCTTATAGTTGTATCTCCTACACCAGGGAAGATCCATTACTAGGTTATTGAAAAATAAATCAACTCATTCTATGTTCTGCTGGTTTCACTACTTACACATAGTCTCATTTAGCTGTCCTGACCACATAGTAAACAGTTTGACAGTGGCTCTGTTTTGAGAGTCTTTTATAAGGAAAAGATGGTTAAATAAAGGGAGTCCCATTAAATAAGAACATGTCAGCAGGTTGCAAAGTATAGGGAATGAGTTAGAGAAGGATGGTGCTAGCTGGAGATGATTTTCAGACACTAATAGAAGTTTTAAGCTTTTTTTTATTCTTCTCTCTCCAAAGACTTGGAAGGGCAGAGATGTGAAGGAAAATTCTGAGTATTATATTATCCACTGTGTCATTTGGTGAAAACACCCCAGGGAAACCGAAACCAGGAATCCTGCATAAGCCCTCCAATTATGTCGCGCTAACCCGGAGCATGTCATATTTTCTCAGAATTCTCATAATTATTAATAGTGGAGATCATCCAGGGGAAAGAATGGGTGGTCCTTCTGGACAGGGACGAGGTTCCATAAATAAAATATCTTCCTAATTACCCTTTCTTCCACATTCAGTCCATGTTTGCTACCCAAAGAAAGGCACCTACATTAAGAACATTATTGCATTATTTAAATTCTGTACTGAATTTAGTATTAGTTTAAATTTCTCAGGAGACTTACAAGAGATTATGAAACTACTATCATTTACCCATAAGGGTAACAATGAACTCAGGAGAAATTGCCTCAACCTTGATGGCTGCTTCTGTTTAAAATAAATTGACCTGAGAGTTTATTATCTTTATTGATTGTAATATCTATTCCTCTATCCATCCACCTATCTATCTATCTATCTATCTATCTATCTATCTATCTATCTATCTATTCTTCTTCCATCTATCTATCTATCTATCTATCTATCTATCTATCTATCTATCTATCTATCTATCATTCTTCCATCCATCTATCTATATATCTTTGTGTTTCTAGGCAGAGTTTCTTTGTGTAGCCCTGGATGCCCTAGAACTTGCTCTGTAGACCAGACTGGCCTCAAATCACAGAGATCCTCCTGCCTCTGCCTCCTGAGTGCTGAGATTAAAAGCATACACTACCACCATCCAACTTTTTTTTTAAAACTTTTATTTACTTGCTTTGTATATGAACATAAACGCTGCAGTGTGTTAGTACAAGACAGAGGACAACTTTTGGGAGTTGGTTCTCTCCTACAATATGAGTTTTGGGGATCCAACTCAGGTCACCAGGCTTACAGCAATCATCTTTACACACTGGACTGTGTCACTGTACCTTGATTTTATTACAGTCGTTACTTTCAAGGAGAAATTGGACAGTGTAGGGGGCGGGGCACACGCCTGAACTCTACAATACACTAAACTCTGTAGTCTTTTTAAAGGTATTCAATCCTATGATAAAAGTTTAATTCCTAAATTAGATACAGTAAAAGATTGTCAGTAACTAATAATAAAATGGAATAATTTTACTGTGATGAAAGTTATGTGAAATGTGGTCTTTCCCCTAACTGTGGCAGGGCAGGTGGTGCAGACAGTGTGGATTTTCAGACAAAGAGATGATTTACACTCTAGGCCAGACAGAGAGGAACCTTGCAAGATTTCATCTTTCTACTCAGAATGGCAACTTGAAACCTAAGAGCTGTTTATTTCTGGGATTTCCATTAATATTTTCATAGCAGGGTTGACCAAGTAACTGCAGCCACAGAAGCTAAAATTTCAGGCAAGGGGGTGTTACTATTAATTTTGGTTCTGTTTTAGGGCTTAGGCGTGTAAACAATGAACTACCCTGAGGTGCACATACACTACATAAAGGCTATTTAGTCACCAGAGCTCACTGGAAAGGTGAGCTAGCTTACCTTGTCTGTAAGAGCTATATCTCCATTGGTGCATAAGCCACTTATGCACCATTTAATAAGCTACTGTTTTCGGTTCTAGACACCCAAAGCCACCATTCTGAGGCTGATGCTAGGACCTTAGGCTACATTTTCTACTGGCCAATTGCCTCCAAGATAGGTGCATCAGGAGGAGGCACTAGAGAAAGGAATGGCGCAATTAATTGCAAGGAGAAGGAAATGCTTCTCCTTCCTGTTAGCTTCCTGCTTGGGCAGTACTTCCGTTTAGCAGGAACAGCACCATATACATCGGAAACCATTTTTGCTGTTTTGCCCACGCTTGAATAACTGGCTCATCCTCTCTTTAGAGGCACCGACACCACCTCCTTACAAGTTGGAGTTCAGCTATGCACTAGGGTTTTATTGCTATGGAGAGACACCATGACCACAGCAACTCTTATAAAGGACAACATTTCCCTGGGGCTGGCATACAGTTCAGATGTTTAGTCCGTTATTGTCCTAGCAGGAAGCATGGTGGCGCACAGACAGACATGGTGCTGGAGAAGGAACTGAGAAATCTATATATGGATCAGCTGGCAGCAGAAAGTGAATGTCACATTATAGCTGGCTTGGGGATTTTAGACCTCAAAGTCCCCCCAACTCACCCCTCACTTCTTCTACCAAAGTCATACCTGCTCCAAGTCCATACCTCCGAGTAGTGTTACTTCCCATGAACCTATGGGGGGCATTTTCTTTCAAACCACCACAAGCTACACAGGACATTTCTCATAGTCTTCTAAGTCTGAAAACATCCCAACTTCTCTCTGTGTCCCTCAAAGCATTTGTCTAGGTTCTGTGTTATCTCTATGACACATTCATGCAGGGATGGGCAGACTAATTTCTGCACTGCCCATGGGTACTTTTGTCCCAGCAACAGAAGAGTGCAGTATTTGACCTCATATTACTACAAAGCCAAAACTATTTATCATAGCTACCTTTGTACAAAATGTAAGAATAATGATTTAAGTGATGTTGTCTAGACTTTAAAAAAATATTTTTTCAGAGCTGGAAATTAAACTTAGTCTCATATCTGCTAAGTAAGCATCCTACCACCAAATTACAGTCAGCCTCATTTTGAATTTTTTTAAATAGCAAATATGTTGGTCTAAATTGCCTGGATACTCAATCTTCTGTATTCAAATAACTGATACGGTTCCTGTCTCCTGTTTGGACCCTGAATGATACCAAAATTGGTTGTTTTACCAATGATCTCTGGTAATAGACAAACCAACATGTGGTTTGGAAATTGGTCTAGTCATGTTCTTGGTGCAAATATAATATTGAAGTCTGGTGCTAGCAATGCATGATATCCAACAGTGTCTCATTTAATCAAGTCAGCACCTATAATCGGTAATGATAACGTGTCTAAAAACAAGACCCTAAGAAGCTGCTGAACTTGACTGTGAAGGAAGTAAGAACGGCCAGAATGGCGAGGCGGCCTAGATTTCCCAGTTACCCTGTAGCTCTTATAAAAAGGAAATAGTAAACTTTAGACTCAAGGAACTCTTATTGTTTTTCTAAAAGTGAGTGAGTGAATGCATGTGTGTGTGTGTGTGTGTGTGTGTGTGTGTGTGTGTGTGTGTGTGTGTGTGTGTGTGTGTGTGCATGCGAGTGTGAATGTGTGACCCCAGAAGGATGATAACATTGCTAAAAATTTGGTTAAGCAGGTTACAAAATCGCAACAAAAGTTTAATCCATACCTTTTCCAGATCCCTTGTGTACAGAGGCTCTGACTCAGGAAATAACAGTCTGCGGGATTCATGAACCTTCTTCTCTGTTGTTTTTCCTTGCATAAAGTGCAACGTATAGAACAACAACAAAATAAAAATAACCTTAAAGAACTAATACGATTAAACAGAGTAATCAAAAGAAAGACATAAATATAATTTAAATTAATGATTTTTAAAAACAAAGCCTATCAGCTGGAAGTCTTGAAGGTGCCTGGTTTTGAGCCACTCTGTGAGACAACTGCTTCCATTTTGGTTTAGTATGAAATACCTGCCGTTTCTATTTGACAAAGGCATGCGTAATGATAATAGTGATATGTTGTCCTTCCTTTTGTCTCAGATTCTTACTATTGAAGGGATGCTAAGTTTCAGTTAGAGATTAATGGCAATAAAGATGTAATTGTTTTCTATTCTTTGAGTTCAGTGATCTTTAAAATTAAATCCATGTATCCTAATTTAAGAATCCCTGTTTTAGCAGCCTGCAAGTCTCAAGGATTAAAAAGTTGGCTGAACGAGTCAACATTAATAAGGACTGAGGTTGGAGACCCGTCTCAAAGTTGTCTTTGAAATCTTGTTCCCTTTCTAACATTATTCTCACAGCAGAATCCCTAAGCCAAGAAGACAGGCCTGTGGTCCACCTCTTGTGTATATCTCTCTAGTTTCTAGGACTTGTAATATTCTGATGATCATTACTAAAGTACTTTATTGTAGTGTACTTCTTCTCCATCAAAGCACCATGACACTGCCCATTTGCCTGAATGTATTCTTCAACTAGACTGCAAGCTTTCTGATATTACAGAACATGCCTTCTGATGCTGTATCTGTAGCACAGAGCCTGCTACCAAGTAGATGCGTCACCCAGATTTGTAAACAATGAACTGAATGGGCAGATGTAAGCCAAGACAAAATTAATTTCTTTCTCATTTATGGCCGAAGCTCTTTGCCAAGTATTAAAAAAAATAAATGGGCATGAATGGCGATAGAAAATATGAAGGAATAGCATAAATCTGTACATCATTATAAACACAATTCAATGTAGATCCTGTCATTGACATTTCTGTAATACATGTCTCATCTATTGGGGAGACACTGGTTGCCTACCCAGGACTCCTTTCACTGTTTCCCTTACAAATAAAATAATTATTTGTTTTAGATGTCAGTTGTGGCACATGGACATTGAAGGTTCGGAAGGCTGGAATCCTCAGCTGTGGGCTCGGATGTTAGTGATGATCAAGCTAGATTGGTAGTTCACAGTTTTCTTTAACAGTATTCCACTCAGGAGTGGCTATGTGATACAATTATGGATTGTGACATGATAAGTCCAGGGAAATGCTTCTAGGACAGGACAAAGGATTTTCATGAGATATAACTGTCCCTTAGATATGGTGATGTGAGAGCTGTCTAGACACAGAATAATAAGGAGAACAGCAGGCACACTAGAGGGAAGTGTGCAAACTGAAAATGGGGACAAAATTGTTCATTGTTGTCATTGAGAGGCTGTGTGAATCAACTGCTAGACCTGTTTTACGGCAACAGATGTCTTTCTTGCTTAAGCCAATTTTTTTTTCCGGGACCTTGGCTCTTTAAATTTATTTTTAAAAATTGATGTATTTATGTCTGATGCATGATGCCTCACCATCACAGGTAAAGGGTAGTTTTGCTAATGCCCAGGCATAAATGAAACATGGAACATTTTCTCTTGGGATACTGATGCTGGATAGTAACAGAAGCTCACCATAGTTTGCAGACATCCTTTTAGAGATCCAGCATTCCAGCAGACTCGTTTAGAGAATGGGTAGGGTGCCAGCCATTTAGGAAGCTCATCCAACGAGCACATTTAAATCTGGCCAATATGCATGTATGCCCGCCTAGGTAGACTAACCTGTACACACCTTTTGCTTTTCTTTAAACCCAAGCATGCTTCTGGCAGGTACCCATCCACAGCATGCTATGTGTTAGCATGTTATGAAACTGGCTTTGACATTTGGATGCCTACCACTTGGTGAGTGGTTAGTTATAAAATGCTATTGGTTCAACAGATTATACCTCTGGCCTACAGCCTGGACTTCTGGGATCTTTTTAGTGGCTGGCTTATTTGTATTTCCAAGGCCATTTTTTCAACAAGCCAACACAATCAAATTACATGCAGCTTTGAAGACATTCTACCTTACAGTTTGACATTTTAATTAGGACTTTAAAGAGATAATAATCACTGCCCACAACTTCCCAAATGTTACCTAGAAATGGGTCAGCTAATTAGGATCCCAGAAAAACCACCACATACATTTCTTTTTAATTGTTTTTCCAAACTTCATCACCACATCTCTTGGCTCCGTCTCAGACCAAATCAAGCAAACAGCAGGGAAGGGTTCAATCTGCAGCCTTCAGAGTAGTCCAGGGGTAGAAAGGAGGCCAGTTTGTGTCTGGCATCTGAAAAATTTCGTTTCAGCCAGTCTCAGAACTTTTTTTTTCTTTCATTTCCAGATTGCTTTCAAAGGAAAGCTCTCTCAGTTCATTGCATTAAAACAGGCTCAAGGAAAGCCACCATTAAGAGCTTCTTCTTCTTGTCCCTGAGATTCCCGCGTCTATATTTCATTTTTCTCTCATTCTTCTATGGTAGTGTGGTCAAGGGGATGTCCTGCTAAGTAATTTCTTAAATGCTTTCTTTTAATTCCTGCATTTAATTCTTACCGAGTGGATTTTTACAAGGTGGGTGGAAAAAAAATGAGTCCATCAATAATTGAGAAACCAAGGGGCCTGGGACGGGATTGCAATTCAAGAGATGAATTTTGTTCTCTCAGGCAGATTATATGTAACAGGATGCTCACCAAGCCTCTCCCTGCCCTGCCCTATGCCTTGGGTCAAAATACTAGAAGAGAAATGTGACAAATGCCGACCTTGTTTGTCTAATGCTCTGATGTATTTTGACACTTTCAGAAGGAGAAATAGTTGCTACTTCCCAGGAGAAGTTTAAGACTGTAATGATATGCAACTCTGTCTCCCAGTAGTTTAAGCACCTCCAGACTCACGTTTGAACTGGTTGACATGCCCTCCACCTTCTGGTGGATGATCGGCTGTGGTGTATGTGGTACTTCCGGAGAGCCAAGAGCCTCACACCTGGCCTTCTTCCAAAAGTTGAGCTTTCAGTAGTTATTTTGAAAGAGGTCCTCAACTTGCAACCTCAATGATCACTTTTCTTCTACCATCCTGGTAAGTATATACACTTCTGGTTTGCTTTCAGAAGCAATTACCCCCAGAAAGCAAAGAAGATATCCAAGGACCTTGCACAAGCCCTTGGAAGTGTCCGGCAAGAGCTCTTGTGACGTGTTCATGTGACCACATGCGTTTTAAAAGAGTTCAAGATGGCAGACAATGTCACAATAAGCAATAATGACCTCTGTATTTTCAGAACCAGTTTTGCACTTTCTGTTTCCTATTCTTTCTCTTCTAGAAGCACACCCAAGTTTCACTGAGTAAGGCCCAGCCAACTGCAGTCTATCTCACTTTGTATGAGGTCTTTATTTAGGGATGTTTTCTAGTCTGGAAAAGTGTCTGGGTAGGGTCAAAGTTGCCGTGTACACAAAGAAGTGTCTGTAAAACATGCAGAAGTTGTTTCATGGGCTTTTATGCTTTTATATTCCTGTATCTTTGTGTCTCTGAAATATCTCCAACTTAGAACTGTTTCTCTGGCCTTGAAAGTTGAACCAAACTGAGATGTGTAGTACCTGGGACCTGAGGGCACGAAGTACGCTGCCAGGGAATGCTTGCTCTGACAATAGACTTCATTCCGTGTATTTTCTCCACAGTTTCAGCCTGATATATCTCCTTTCTACCACTCTTCATCCGAAGGACTTTCTTACTTATCATTCCTCCTGAGAGTGGCTCTATTCCTTAGATGGTCACTTGATGTTTTTCTCCTATTAAGAAATATTTCTCTTATGGTACTATTGTTGTAGGGACATACTAACAAATGTCTGGGGGTGGCAGACATCACAGTATCTAGACTCGACCATCCACTCACTCCGAGGATGGCCATCATTATTTCAATCAGGTTAACCTTGATGGCAAAGTGTTTGACTCTCAAGGAAGGCATCCGTAAAAGAAACTGAGATGAGATTTTGGTAGCCAGATAAAGATTGAGAACTGAGATGACTTTATTGTGTTTCTTTGGGCCTGGTAGGTTGAACGAGTCTATGCCTATGTTTCCTACAAAGCAGAAAGGGGAACGACGAGAAGATAACTCTCTGTCTTGTGTAGGAACTGTTCTGTGGTAACTCAGAAGCTGATTTTATGGATCCTCACCATCTCGTACCAATAAAAATCCTCAAAACACTACTAACGGACTCTAGGGCCTACTAAAATTTAATTTAAATGTTCATAGAAATGAATTATGTATTTGTTTGTCCAACTTAACACAGTATTTCTATTTTGAAAATTCTATGATGGTGGCTAATGGCTAAGGATTAGTGAGAGAGAGCACAGGTAAATGTGTTCCTTCATCTTTTGGAATCTCATTCCAACTGTATTTATGGCTGGGCACTTGAACAAGTGACTTCTAGCTTGCCTGAAAAAAAAATGCAAGAAAACTGACTATAATATCTCCTTAGGTTGCTCAAGGAAATGATTTATTACTATGGCTTTGCTCTGTCTCTATGTGAAATAGAGGTTCTAATACAGTCTTTATTCAGTGGAACTTGAAGTAATCCATAGTTCTGAATTTGCCAGCGGTACACATCATAACGTAGACAAACAATGTGAATAACATGCTTCCTAGACATACATGTAGCCTTTTGAGCATGTGTATATATAAAACACAAATATATATATATATACTACACAAATTTTGGACTGTGAGGTTTTTTTAAGTTTTTAAATTTATTTATTTATGTATTTATTTATTTTTTATTAGGTATATTTCTTTACTTACATTTCAAACGTTATTCCCCTTCCCGGTTTCCTGTCCATAAGCCTCCATCCCCTCTCCCTCCCCCATATGGGTATTCCCTCCATCCATCCCCCTTACTGCCCCCCATATTCCCCTGCACTGGGGGTCCAACCTTGACAGGACCAAGGGCTTCCCCTTCCACTGGTGCCCCAACAAGGCTATTCTCTGCTACATATGCAGTTGGAGCCCTGGGTCAGTCCATGTATAGACTTTCAGTAGTGGTTTAGTCCCTGGAAGCTCTGGTTGGTTGGCATTGTTGTTCTTATGGGGTTGCAAACTCCTTCAACTCTTTCAATACTTCCTCTAATTCCCCCAAAGGGGGTCCTGTTCTCAGTTCAGTGGTTTGCTGCTAGCATTGGCCTCTGTATTGGACATGCTCTCGATGTCTCTCAGGAGAGGTCTATATCCAGTCCCTTTCCACATGCATTTTTTAGTTTCATCCATCTTATCTAGTTCTGTATATGTATGGACCACATGTGGGGCAGGATCTGAATGGCCATTACTTCAGTGGCTGCTCTAAACTTTGCTTCCATATCCCCTCCTATGCATATTTTTCCCCCTTTAAGAAGGAGTGGGAACATCCACATTTTGGTCATTCTTCTTCTTGAGCTTCATGTGGTCTGTGGATTGCATCTTGGGTAGTTCCAGCTTTTGGGTTAATATCCACCTATCAATGAGTGCATGCATACCAAGTGTGTTTTTCTGTGATTGGGTTACTTCACTCTATGAGTTTCTTAATGGAGTCATATCGGTGCTGGATAAAGGCAGGTGTTTAATATAAGTCGGTCAAATATCATTGACAATTATTGAAAAGATGAGTAGATTGGATTCAGTAGGGACAATCTCCCCCCATGGATATTTCTTTATTGCCAGGAATGCAAATAACTTGAGTATCTGGAGAAGAATAAGAGAGTTTGAGGCTTAGACATGAGTTTAGTATAAGAGCAAAACATCTGTCTCACTTTACATCAGAGAGCCAAATACTTGTGTAAGTTAGTAACGACAATGGCAGAGGATATACAGGTCAGAATGGGGTCTGCTTGACAACATCTGTGGATGTTGTCTCTCCATGAAAATCAATAGACTATAAGCAGAATTTATGGGACACAGGTGCCGTGAGTGTTGGGGTTAACGTCAAGACTCGGTTTCTGCTCAAACTACCCATGCTTATTCTCCCTCAGACGAACTCAGATTGCCCAGATCATCAGGAGGCCTATTGTGCTGTGTGTGTTGCTTGAGAGATGTAATCTTTGTCGGGAGGTTTAGAAACGCCTGTCTCTCAAAGGCTTCTACTGTAACAGCGTCTGACACACATCAAGCACGTGACCGACAGTGTCAATGTAGAAGGTGAGGAGTGGAAAGTCAGCCTCACCCAACGGACCAAACCTAAAACACTACCACCCACGTGGCTCTAACCACCATCAAACCTTGTTCAGTTGGAAAGAAAAAGACAGGATGAACAACAAGGACAGCAAGAAAACCAGGCTGGGAGAGCAAAGAAACACCCCCGCAGGAAGCCGAGGCTCCTGGCTGTGTGTGGCAACTGCAGTGTCTGCCCTGTGTTTTCATTAACCTGGGGTATTTGAGCTCCATATTTTCTCACACAGCTTCTTGCCTAAGTAGTGGAGGAAGCAAAGGACAACAATGCTGGTTCTATGCCAACTCAAAAAAGGTCTGGCTCGTTTAAAATTCAAAGGAAATTTAGCCTTCCTTCGTGGACTGACTTTGAGAGGCCTTGCGGGCAAATCCTTCACTGAAGAAGTTCTTTCCCTTAGTAGCAGCAATGCCTTCTGGGATATTTGAGCAGGAGCTCTTTCCACATTAGGTTTGAACTGGGTGACGCGCTACCTTCCAGCTCAAACTGGTGGGCTACAGCATTGAAATGGCGCGCGGGATTAATCAGTGTTTCCTTAAAAACAGCTTTCTTGGTGGTAAGTAGACGAAGACAGGCAAAGGTACAGAATTCAGGCATGTCAAAAGCATTATCGATGTTTTGCCAGCATGAGGCCAGCCACGGCGACAGGTGGAAAATATTAAATTACTATTTTTGTACCATTCTTCCTACTGCCCTCCAAAGCTCTGGCACAGATAGAACTAGAGACTGCCACCCTCACTAAAAACAAATTCTAAAAAAATAAAAAAATAAAAAATAAAAAAAGGAAGAAATAAAAATGAGAAAGGAAAAAAAGGTTCCCAAGGAATATTCAAGTCAGCATCTAGATGTGTGCCATGTTGGGTCTTAGCCGAGCATATGGGAGTTTTTCAGTGAAATAATTTCTCTTCACTGGGAATAAATTCATTTGAAGACTTGCCCCTCTAAAAAGGTCTTTTGAACTGCCTAGTAGTAGGAAAGGATGAGGTTCACAAACATTTGAAACTGAGTTACCCATATCAAAATGAGAAAAAATTTCAAAAGGATCCCAGTCGTTCAAATATACATATATACATATATGTGTATATTATTCCATATATAACCATATTCATATTCTGTTGAATGAACTGCTTCGAAATGCGGCAGTACCAAATTTAGGAGTTAGTTAGGGCTTTTGTCTTTTTTTCTTTTTACCTCCAAAACAGTCACTTGCTTTCTCAGTTTAGAAAACCTGAATTGGCAAACAGATGTCACTTTTATAGGCATATGTGGGCTATGCTAAGTGGAGGTGAAAAGACAGAAGAAATTTCCATCCACAGAGAGCCTCATCTTACTCTCCTGAAGTCAGAAGTCAGGAGAGCCTGCTGTTGAGAGAGCTAAGGTGGAAAGTGTTGGCAACATTTAGATTGAGATTGAACGATCCACATTCGGTCTATGTTTTTAGTATACTGCACTTTCCTTGTCTGACCCATTCAGCCTTTGAACATTCCCTTTGCTGAGTGACCTGCTAGAAATTTCCCTAGACATTTAGAGTAATGGAGCGGGGGAGGGTGATACATCTTGAACTATTATGTATTTCTTGTCAGTGTCTTCTTGACCGATACTGAGCTGCTCTGAGACCGGAGAAGATGGTATTTTTCCAACCTCGAAGAATGTGTTTTATTAATTCCTTTTCAAATTCTTCTCACTCAGTGAGCGATTCAGAAGGAAAAGGCTCAGACTCAGGTGTAGAGAGTCATACCAAGCACTTGCCAGACCACAGGAACCTCAGCGGCCTGGGTTTACGGCTTATTTCAGTCTCTAAAGAATTTGGGGCTGAAAACCCTGTTTGTAACCAACTTGTAGAATTTCTGCAAGTGTCAGGAGGCCAAGAAGCCTGTCTGTCACCCATTTGCACGAAGAACCACTCAGCCTCTCTCTGTTAAACGGCTCGCCCGTCTCTATCGCTTGCTCCTCTTTGGTCGGACTGGTGAGCGTTTGCTGACATCGGCATCAGTCTGGAAATGACCCTCGAGACGATGCTCGATCCTGCTGCTCCGGGGATGATGCTTTCCTCGTTTTGTTTTTCTCTTCCCCGTGCTTGAGTGTTCATGCCCCAACTCACGCCTTCTCATAAAAAAATAAATGTGCACCGGGTCCTCAGAGAGCTTGTCAGCCATGCCTGCTGAGTTCTCTGAACCGTTTATACTTTGGTAGATCTAGCATGAGGTTTGAAACGTTTTGCGTGTCTGAGTTGTGCCCAGATGTGGCTGGCACTGATGTCCCACCTTAAGCAGCTACTGAAGCCCACACACAGCACTCCCCATTTCTTTTATTTGCAGTTAATTTCCTCCCATTCCATCTGTCCTTATTTATATTTAGTATAAAAGTATTAAAAAAATACTTGGATCTTCAAAATATTTATCTGTGCATTGAATAGATGTAGATAGATTTATTTTATTTTCTCTTACTGTCTGAGGAGGCCAGAGTGTTTTATACTAACACACATATATTTTGTCACACAAATGGAAGCCAGAGGAGATATTAGATGTCTTTCTCCTTTGGTCTCCACCTTATTCTTTTGAGACAGACTCTCTCACTCACTCCTTTGTCTAGGTTGGCAGACCAGCAAACTCCTGAGATCATCACACTCCCATACCCGGGTGGCAGGCATATACAGTCATGCCCAGAATTTTGATGGATGCCGGGGATTTGAACTTGGGTCCTTCTGCTTTCATAGCAATTGCTCTTGTTCACTGGGCCATCTCACTAGCCCTGCATTATCATAACTAGTTACCTAAGGATGCTTAGACATTTGTAACTATTACACTCAAAACTAAAGCATGCAGACTTAACCAAGACCAAAATGATGGTTTCTGTAGAATCTTGTTCTGGGATATGCATTTCTTTCTTTACTATATAGACTTAGCCTCAAAGTGATCGTTTGTTTATCGTTTTTTAACCTCAGTAAAATCTTTGTTTCAGGAGACGGAAGTTCTTGTATAGCCATGTAGTAGTGTATTGACTATTTTCCAAGTACTTTTGAAAAAGTTTTTCCCAGGCCACTTAGGACCTTGAGGTTTATCCTTAAGTTAAATATTGCTGATGGGTTAAATTACCATTCAATGACTTTCCCCATTCTATCTCTTTCCCATCTACGTTCAGACTGTTGATAGCTTGCAGATGTCAGCAGATAAGACATGAAAGTAATTCACCCCTGTCTGTAAAAGGGAAATCTAAGGGAGTAATTCGTCCTGTTAAATTCAACCAAGGATGAATGATGTAGCAGCTGCCGACCTAGGCTTGGGATTCACTCCGGCATTCTGAAAATCCTGGCTCTGTCACCACCTGCAGGAAAACCTTGCATGTGACCTGAGAGGCAGTTTGAATGTAACTGATCAAGAATCCGAGAGAGGCAGCCTCGTTTGCAGGGGTGAGCATTCACTCTATGTGTTTTCTCCCATCTCTTCAGCAGATCCCATCAACCTCTTTGGTTACCAGCTACACCACTCAGCAGCACACGAAAGGACATGTGATTTCCTAGAGCAGAGAACATGTCGAAAGAATAGTCATGTTCCAGTTTAAAAGGACAGAACTACCAACGAAGGTAGGTTTCTTTGGTGGGGGGTAAGATCTCTGTAATTGTATTCAGTTTTATATGGAACCACATGCCACTCATGGCTATCATGCCCCTAGCCTTGGGCATGCAGACACGCCCTTTTTCTAGCATCCTTATCTGAAGAATAATGTCAGCATCAACTTCTGAGTCTCCCTTTTCTTTAGCTCCCTTAGTGTACCCTGGTCTCCTCATGCCTTTCTGTATCTATCTCCTCTTTGCTTGGAAGCCTATGCTTCGTTCAGATGATTGTTTTTGTTGGGTGGTTTGGGTTCCCTGGTCATAATATTGGTTTTAAAATTCTTTTTTTGATGGTGGGAGAACTTACACTGTTCCAGTCTTACCTCTAGGACACAGAGTAAGTCTACTTCTGCCTGCCTACAGAGGTGGTGACATTTTTCCTTTACTGCACTCATCACAGTCTATAGGAGTATATATTTGATTGACTGGTCCATATCTTCCTTCTTCACTGAACTTAAGCTACTGTAAAGGCAGTAGCTACTTGCTTTGCTCACAATTGGACCCCTGATGAGAGTGTCGATTGCCTGGCATTTGTACAGTAATACTTGGAGTGAAGGAAAGAAAATACACATGCTTCACGAATATACCTGTTGAGTCACAGAAAATTCTTAGTTGGTCCTAACAAAAAATGGTCATGACTTATTGCTTTAAAAATAATTTTTGTAGAAAAGCACGGGTTTTATTAATGAGTTTGTTTTGCCATTATTTTATTTTGAAATATTAAATAAGTGGTATTTTGGGGCTGGAGATGAACCATACATTAGATAATGTGGATAGTACTAACCACTGTGAATTAGAAAAGACTAACCACTGTGAATTAGAAAATTCCATCTATGTTGGGGATTTAGCTCAGTAGTAGAGCGCTTGCCTAGGAAGCGCAAGGTCCTGGGTTCGGCCCCCAGCTCCGGAAAAAAAAAAAAAAACCAAAAAAAAAAAAAAAAGAAAGAAAGAAAATTCCATCTACTACTAGACTATATAGATTGCTAAAGCTTTATCTTAAGCTTCTCGAAATTTGAAATATGGTTTACATTTATATATATGGGCTGACCTTAGCAAAATAGTATATTCTGGGTGGTTTGGATCACAGACATCTGCTATCTCATAGTTCTGGTGCTTAAGAAGACTGATGTAAAGTTACAGACAGAGCTGGGTGGATCTGTTAGAGGACCATGAGACAGGGTCTGCCCCATGCCTTTGTCCCGGCTTCTAAGGGTGTTCAGCAGTCTTTGGTCCTTTGGATTTGTGGAATTATCACCCTGATTTTTGCCTCCATGTTGGCATGATCTCTCAGTGTATCTGCATCTTCTTGTAAGAACACAGGTTACATCAGATTGGCACCAACCTACTCCAGGTAGCCTTTTATCTAAATTAATCTATAATAACTGTAAGCAAGACTTCTTTCTGAACATCTACACATTTAGACTTTAATATATAAACTTTGAGCATACACAGTCTAATTCATAGCATAGTCCCAAATAAATGATCAGTCTGGGTTACCGTAACCTGTCCCAGGTATATAAACTCCCTCCTTACACTCTCTGGCATGATTCTCTGGTGTCAAGCTTTTGACTTTTTGCTGATGGAAGTACCAGGGGCAGGGTACTTGGACATAGCAATTATCTCTGACTTCCCCTAAGTCGAACCTGTTTCAGAGAGTTGGACAGCAGCTGGACAGCCAGTTGTCACTCCTTTGTTATCTGCAGTGGCAGGAAGAGGTACAGCAGGTAGTGTTTGAGGCAGTGTGACGAGGGGCATCTGTGAAATAGTCTCTCTGCATCTCCAGTCCATGAAGAAGGCAAGGAGAGTTTCTGGAACTGAATCTGATGTTGGTTTCTTGACCAGACCACTAACATCAATGGATGAGCACAAATCTTGTTATAGAGTTCTTCTGCAAAGACAGAACCAGGATGATGACATATTATGAGGAGTCTGGCATAAATACTTTACCACAATGGAATAGGAAGGCAGTGTTAGACATCTGGCTGAACATCCATGAGAAAGACCAATATTTAATCTATCCCTTGGCTTGTTATCAAGAGGACAAGTTACACCATCTGCTTGTGACTCCCAGGTGCTTAAAAAAGCAACTGGCTGAGATACAAGGTCCTTCCAAGTTGGAAAACTCAGTCATAGCGAGTCAGCTGTCCCTTTGATGTGGCCCTTGTTCTAGGCCTATCTATCAGCAGACCAGTCCTTGCCCTTGTATGGGCATCAGTGAGATGTAGCTGAGAAGTGTTGCAGCAAAGCAGGGAGCAGGAAACTGTCTTTGTTCCATGGCAAGTGAGTAGCCAAGGTCAGACTTGAATGGGACTATCTTCTAGAAGAGGCCAGAATGTCCTGAATGACAACATTCATCTCATGAAGGAAATGAGCCAAGGAGACCAAGTACAAAAATATATGGGATCTGGGGGAACTGTGCAAGGGCTAAGGGTCTGTTAGGTAACAAACTGAGACTAGATGGTGAAGGTTGATTTAGATTTCATGAGAATCCAAAAGAGTTCTCTGAACATTGTGAAAATTCATTTCTAAGGTAGCTTGAGGTAAAATTTCCTCAATCCTAACATCTCCAGATAATCTGGAGTCTAGATCCCTACATATTTGTATAGTTAGAACAGTTTTCATTACCCTGATTTTTAATTTATAAACTTTCATATGATTATTTCTTGTCCATTTATATGTAATAAATTTCCCCCTACTTTGATGACTTTAGGTTCTCTTTGGAATAAAACATAGCTTAAAAGTATGTTTATGCAAAAAAGCAAGTGAAATTTGTTAAATTTGTTTAAGCACAGGAGGTAGTGCCTGCATCCTTCAAATTACCTCTGAGGATCTGTATCTAGATACAGATAATGTATGTGAAGAGAGAAGCAACCTCCAGGGGATAGACAAGTTGTACACTGTGGGTTCAGAAACTCCATGCACCAACTTGAGTTAGAATTAGACAGTGTCTCTGACCCCTCAAATTTGTGTGTTGACATTTTCGCCCTCCTCCTGATACTGTTGGGATGTGGTGATCAAGACCTCTGTGAGTGGGATTGCTGCCAATACAAGAGAGACCCAGGCGCCTGACATCCTTCTGCCAAATGAGGGTACAGTGAAAAAGCACTTGCTCTGAGTCAGATAGGTCCTCCCTACACACTGACTCCAGAGGTGCCTTGATCTTGGATATTTCTAACCTGTAGATCTGGGAAAAGTAATTTTTTTGAGATTGCAATTTCATTTCTCCCTTCATTTTTCTCTCTCCAAACCTTTCCATTTATCCCTCTGTGCTCCCGTTCCAATTCATCAACTCTTTATACATTAATTTCTATTGTATATATGTATTATATGTACATATATATATATTTCTAAATATAACCTGTTGAGTTCATATAATGTTACTTATATGTTTGTGTTCAGGGTTGACTGTTTGCTTGGTTTCTGGAAGCCTCCATTCTGGACATACTAGAGCACATGCTTTAAAATGATACTAGCAGTTGGTAATATTGAAGCAGTCGAGGGCCTTGTTGGATAGTGGTTAGGACAGGCTTCTGAAAGCTATGGTTGTTTTGATGGTCCTTTCATCCTCTCACAGCCGAGTGACTCTGGACTAGTTATGCGGTTCTCCACATTTCGTTTTCGTATGGGTAACTGGGTGGTGAGTGTTGACATGCACCTTAATTTTCCTTTACACATGGGGATTAAATGACATAATGCCTGCAAGGAGCTTAGTAGAGAGGCACATGGTAAATTCTAAGTAGATGTTAGGGAGTATTATTATACGCTTATGCTGTCCTCCCTGGAGAAGCTGTCTCTGTTATGAAAATGGATTTAGAATCCAATAACTATCCATGATTTTTCAACACTTCTATTCTTAATTTATGAGGGATCATCAAGTTCCAGCTATGCCAGAAACTCGAATCACCCAGAGATCCAGATCTGATGAGAAAGAACCTTGTGAAGCTTGGGTGTGGCGGCCCTCTGCTGTCTCAGGAGCACTCAGTTCATTGCAAGTCCAAACAAAGTGGTTCTCACTCCTGGCAGAAAACACTGAGCAGGGAAATGCCTGTTTTATAAGAATACAATTCAGACTTGTTTTTCAAGGTGTTCCAAAATCCTAACTTCTCAGCTGCATCAGAAACAGCAGTGGGGGCAGTTACGGAGTTTGTGGCATCCAGATATTGTAGGGAATCGAACCCAAGGAAGGAATGGCAGTGTACAACCTCAGGCTGAGTGAATAGAATTCTAGTCAGAAGAGGACTCAGGAAAAGTATAGATGCAACCATCAAAGAATGTCAGTAGCTGTCTCTACTGGGTCGGAACACTGTAGTGATTTTAAAAGGCCATGGAGTTCAGTCACCACCCGCTCCTTGACCATCTCCAGAACAAGGGCATACCATGCTTTTCTAAGATTCAGATCCAGTCTCTGTAGAGTGGATGGACATAGCTTTTAGAGTCAAGAGTGTAGAGAGAAAAGTAATCTTCTATTCTAACTCTTGTTTGGATTCTGGTATTTCTGGACTTTCAGTGTAAAGGATGAATGATGTATGAAAAGATATGATAACGCCACCACATTCGTGGGGTCTTAAGGGCTAAGTGAAAGTATATGAATGGCTCGTGTAACACTGAAATTGACATGTAGGCTGGCACTGAGTTTAACTGTGTGGCCATTGAGCAGGCTGTCTGTTCATTAGTTTTCACTTTAATATTCTAGATCACAACAGTTAACTTTAACAAAGCTCTGTGTGGCTGGAGCGAGGCTTCAGCCATTAAAAGGCTAGGCTTAATCTCTCTCTCTCTCTCTCTGTCTCTGTCTCTCTCTCTCTCTCTCTCTCTCTCTCTCTCTCTCTCTCTCTCTTTCTGTGTGTGTGTGTGTGTGTGTGTGTGTGTGTAGACCCAAGGTTGGTGTCAAGCATCTTCTTTGATCTTTGATTATTCTTCATTACATACAGTAATGCAAGCTCTCTTACTTCAACTCAGAGCTTACTGATTCAGCTTCCTCTAAGGACCCCTTAGAGCACTGATATTATAGGCAGACCATCACCCTGCCTCCACTCCTGCACCATCACACCAATCCTCATACTTGTGTGCTTCACCCACAGAGCCATCTCCCTGGCTCCAACATCATTTCTTTATACTTCTAGAGCCTAATCTGAGTAATGAGGATTAAGGTAGTATCTATGTTATGAAGCTGTTGAGAGAGTTGGGCTTTTTGGTACAGGGAAAGGGAGACTAGAGCCAAGTGTATAAAAGGAGCTCTTTCAATATAAAGTCCCTTCTGACAGAAGAGCCCCAGACTGTCTCAGGCTGCCGCTTTCATTCACTTCCTGTGACTTATTCTTACAGATAGAGCCCTAGAGTTCTCAGGCCATTCCTAGCTTTAGCTGGCTTTCTTCAAGACCCATTTAAAAGTGTGTGTGTGTGTGTGTGTGTGTGTGTGTGTGTGTGTGTGTGTGTGTGTGTGTGTGTGTGTGTGTCACAGTACACGTGTAGTAGTCAGAGGACAACTTGTGGGATATGGTTCTGTCTTTCACCACGTAGGTCCCAGGGATTCAACTCAGGGTTTCTGGTTTAGAGACAGGTGCCTTTATCCACTAAGCCATCTCACCAGCCTGCCCTCAGGAACCATTTTTGAGGATGAAACTAAAGGAAGCCAAGAGAGTGGGGTTTAATCTCCCTGAAGTCATCTGGGTTAAAATTGCTCACATCTCCTAGGATTAAATAGGGATGAACTTCGTTTTCAGAGACAGACAGAGGAGTCAGCCACAGAATGGGCCCCAAGGAAAGGTTGCTCACTCATTTCAGGAGGGCGGAAAGAACATGAAGTACTCTGTGAAGTGGCAGCCTGGGATGGGGGTGAGACACCGTGGTTTGTTTGGGAGCCTGGCAACATGGCGAACTGTGCGAGTGGCTGTGAGGTGTTCCTGTCCTTAGAGGTGTATGAAACCCAGTTAGGTAACATTCGCTCTGTATCCTGTCAATTCACAGCTTGTTTTTTTTTTTTTTTTTACAAGTTTTTGGCAAAAGTGGGATTCACTGGTCACACCCATTCCATTCTATATTTATTTTGACTAATGAGATAATCACCCCCTGGGGCTTAACTGGTTGAAATCTGTAAATCTCCTAAAAGTGTAATTGCCTATTCATAATCCCTCTTTCCAATATTGCGCAAATCTCATTAGGACATATCTTTTAATATTATTCATGTTATGGAAAAAATTGCTTTTTCACTGTTGAAAGAACAATGGACAGAGAGAGACCCAGGTGTTCTGCTCGAGTTGCTGGGGTCAAATGAAGGAAGGCGCTCAGCACTGGAAGGGATTCCCTTTGCAGGCGGTTCTGGCCAGAGTTTCGAGCTCTCTGTAGGTCTGCAGGCGCTAATGTGGGGCTCGAAGATTCCTACAAAGGCGTGAACTCAATCTAGCAACACAACACGTAGGAGTGAAATCCCTCCAGGAGACTTCTGATACAGAAACTCAAAAACCCTCATGGTCTTTTCCTTCACATTGTATCTTGAGAGGGCAACTACTGCCTATGATTTATGTATGTGTTCAGTAGAAATGATAGATGTTTAGGAGAAAATAATGTGAACCTTGATACATCGATGGTATATTCATAAAACTCCCTTGATTTAGTCAGTTGACTGTCGAAACACGGTATGACATCACAGCATGTAACAATCGGTTTTGTAGGTTTTTTTTTTTTTTTTTAGCTTACTTTGTTTTTGGTTGAGGAAGAGGTACTAGCAGTCCCAGATAAGATTGCTTGACTAGTAGCATTTAGGCTGTTGAGATAGCCCGGTGGGATAGCACTGGCCAATCAATCAAACTTGCCACCTGAGTTCAATCCCCAGGGGCACACATGGCAGAAGGAGGACAGCAATTTGTAAAAATCGTTCTCTTCTCTCCACATGTGGGCCATGGCACATGCGTACATGCACATGTATCTGTGTGTATGCACCAAATACATAAAGTGTAATAATTAAAAAGCAGCAGTATCATCTGCTTCCTAGGTGGGATGTGAGGGACTGTTTACTGTTTTTTTCTGTGTGGGCCTGCATGTATCTGAATATACATGTGACCCTGGGCTTCTTCTCACCTCCAATTTAAGGCCGGATAATTGTGTAGCCTCTTTGGAGAAGAAGAGGATGACAGTAGCAATTCTCCTACTGTCACTACCGCAAACCAGTGTGTACTAATGAGTGGGACACTTCTTCAGGTTTCATGACAGAATGCTATGCAACATAATATTTGGTGTGTACCTTATGTCCCTTAACATGCAGAAGTCCATGGCCTTGACCTTGAGAGGGCGCTAGTGAGCATTGCCTGAGTCAGTGGTCAATGGACTGGGGAAAACAAGGAAGTGGAGAGAGAAACGTAAACATGAGGTATAGAGACGAGGTTGGCATATGGAGTCCAGACATGTCGTCGGCCTTCTGTATGTCCGCACCTCTCTGACAAGTGGACTAACAAGCTCGCTCAGTCTCTGCTACCTCTAAACCCAACCGACCCCAAGGTCTCCAAAGACGTAGACAAAAATTCCTTTAATTCTCCCTCTGTTCTTAACAGACATCACGTTTAATTAAGGAAACCAGGTGTATTTGGATGAAATACAAGTCTGCATTTTCATTGGTTATTTTATTTATTTACATTCAAATGTTGTCCCCGTTCCCAGTCTCTCCTCCACAAATCCACCATCCCATCACCCCTCCTTTTGTCTCTAAGAGGGTGCTCTCCCCACAACCCTTGCATTCTGTCTCACCCCTCTAACATACCCTACATTGGGGCACCAAGCCTCCACAGGACCAAGAGCCCCCCCTCCTACTGATGCCTGACAAGGCCACCCTCTGCTGCATATGCAGCTGGAGCCATGGACCCATCCAGTCTACTCTTTGGTTAATAGTTTACTCCCTGGGAGCTCTGGAGGGTCCAGTGAGTTGATATTGTTGTTCTTCTGAGGGTCGCAAGCCCCTGCAGCTCCTTCATTCCTTCCCCTAGCTCTTCCATTGGGGTCGTCAAGCTCAGTCTGATGGTTGGCTGTGAGTATCTGCATCTGTATTAGTCAGGTGCTGGCAGAAGCTCTTGGAGGACAACTATATCGGTCTCCTGGCATCAAGCGCTTCTTGGCATCAGCAACAGCATCTGGGTTTGGTGTCTGCAGATGGGATGGATCCTAAAGTAGGGCAATCACTGGATGGACTTTCCTTCAGAGGAAAGTCCGCATTTTACATTAGCGCTGCACCTTCATGTGTGAGATGTGCAGTACAGATGATCATTTCCTGACGCTGGAAGGTCCAGATGATGATATTGCGAAAGCCAGAGATCTGGGTGATGACTTAAAGTTTCATTTTTAACCTGAACACTTAAGTTTCTCATCCTAATATTTTTTTAGAGCCAGTATTCACTTAGTCACACATTAGTACTGTATTATAAAAATCTTGGGTGACCGTTAGTGCTTTCTTCAAGTGCTTTACCTTGAAGCATCTTAAGGAGATTTAGGCTAAGCAAGTTTTCTTGTCTCTGCTTTTTTATACCTCCTCAGCCCATTGTCTCTGTCTGCAGCCTCTCTGGGTAGAGCCCTTTTGGAAGCTCTAGGAGGTCGGCTTACTATGTATGGTGGAAGCATCTGTGGGCCCTTTTCCCTCCCATCAATATGGGCACAGTTCGATCTGCCTAGTGCCCGTATCAGACACACTGGGTACTTTCAGGAAACTCTATTTCAGTACTTGGGTAATCCCTTTTAGTAAATTTTCTGG
Source organism: Rattus rattus (assembly GCF_011064425.1). NCBI lineage: Eukaryota > Metazoa > Chordata > Mammalia > Rodentia > Muridae > Rattus > Rattus rattus. Next base: position 104,132,563 of record NC_046160.1, on the reverse strand, counting down.
GTCTTAAATCAACTAAGAGGCCTCTGGACAGGTCTGCAAAGGTGTTTTCTGGGTGGATTAACAGAAGGAGGAAGATGCTCCACCAGAGTGAAGGGCATCTTCCGTTGTTGGTCAGACAGAAGGAAGTCTGAAGCAAAATCTGTTGCTTTTGCCTTTTTTTATTTTCTTCGTACTTGAGAGTCCATCTACTCTGTTTTTGGTGCTGCCATGCTTCCCTGACATCAAAATTCAGCTTCTCTGGCCTTCTGATGTGGACACAAGACAGCCTACATCTCTGTGGGAATCCTCCAGGCCTTTAAGGAGGACCTGCAGAGTCCAATTTTGGCCTTATGGACTGAGCAGCTACTGGGTTCTCTGCATCCCTAGTGTAAAAAACTTATATTGCTAGACTATTGGGACTATACCATTCCAGCAAATTTAATAAACAAATCTCTCTTTAAGTAACTAACTAACTAACTAACTAACTAACTAACTAACTAACTAACTAACAACTAACTCTCTTATAGACACAAACACATCCATGCACGCACACATGCGCACACGCATGCACACACACACACACACACACACACACACACACACACACACACACACATTTTATTATTCTATCAGTTCTGTTCCTCTAGAGAACCCCTAGAAAAAGTCAGATCCACCTGATGTTTTTTTGAAGCCCTGGCTTGTATCTGACCCAGTATCCTCCAGAAACTCTAGAGATATCCATGTCCAGTGCCCAGAATGGAGTGGTCCTCTTGCAAGGTCTTTCACTTGGCAGGGAACAAAAGGAGTTGGCCTCCAACTTCCCTGTTAGGCAAGGACAAGGGAGGCAAGGGAGGCACAGAACTCAGGAGAATTCTTAAAAAAAAACAAAAACAAAAACAAAAACAAAAAAACAAAAACAGAAAAAACCAACCATTTCCCTCAACGTCAGCTTTTATTTTTTCCTCCTTGAGAAGGTTGTTAGGTGAATTCACAAACCCAGTTCTCTCCATTTCTTTAATGTGGCGCAGCAGATCCGACGCCTTGATATATACATATATGTTATCATCTACACAGACCTGTTGCAGGTTCCTTCAGTGTAGCGCTTTAGCTTGCCATATTTATGCCCCTTAAAATTCCTAGCACAGTGCCCTGGGGTAGGTGTTCAACATATGTGTGGCAGCTGACTGATCGAGCAGGGCAGACCTTGTAACCATCCGCCTGCCCAGGAAAAGGGGAGGACTAGCCCCCTGGTAAGCTGTGCCCACATTCAGGTCATCTTCCTGCGTTCCACTTCTCATGTAAGTACTGTTATTAAACTTGTAAATACTCCACAGAAGGCTGGTTTTTGGCAGTGAATGAACTCCTTTTGTCCCCTGTCCCGTGAATATCCTAACTACTTTGTCACTTTGATCTAGGGGGCATTTCATCTTCACAAATGCAAAGGAGTTGGCAACTTCACAAATGTGTTCTATTTCCTACTGCTGTAAAAATCCATTGCTCTCGGAGCCTTTGCCCACCCCCTTTCATGGTAATGTGTAAGCCACTAAATTGCAGTTACTGGCTGTGGCCATAGCCATAAAAAAAAAATCGTGAATGCCATGTAGATTTGAGGGTTGTTCCACTAAAGAGTTCACAATGGCTTTACTGTAACTGGGCTAACTAGAACTTGGCAGCGGCTAGCCAAGGAGGGTGATACCAAGTCCCCTCCCCCTTCCAGGATGCTGGCCTGATCTTCTTGTATTTGTGCAACTGGCCTATCCAGAGACCCAGAGCAGCTGGGAGGAGTGCCCCGGTGAGGACAACTCTCTCTGGGTCAGGTTGCCCTTTTCCAGCTCTCTTTTCATAAAGCTTCTCTTCCTGCAATGTGAAGTAGGTTACAGGATAGCTTGTTTTCTTTTGCTAGCTGAAATACAGCATTCAGGGTCATGCTCTGAATAATTTGTGCTTGTTAGAAATGACTGTCATCCTCTTGAAGCAGTAACAAAGTGCTACATTTAAATTAAATCCAGCCAAGCAAGAACATCTTCACAAAATCAATAGGTCTGGGCATTTCTCAGAGATTTATGGATTTAAAAAATATTTGTAATATTTCAGGACATAAATCAGCAAAGATATTTATGAGGATAAGAACAGAGTTGGTCATTGTTCATAAGGCTTTGAAAGCCTTTAGTAACATTTGAGGTCGAAAGTGAAAAGATAAGAAAATAGTAGATGTGATCATCTTTATTATTTTTATTTATTTTTATATTTGGCCAAGTTTATTCTTTCTCAGTCTCCTAGTGTACTATTCCAAGTGCCTCATTTTTGAAAGATAGCTTCATTTATTCATTAAAACAGTAAGCCCTCAAGGGATGAAAGTCATGTCAAATCCATCTTTAAAAGATACTTTGCATAAATGTTTTTCTACCACACATCGTCTGCTATTGTCTTGTTCCTAAATGTGACAAGGAACAGTGGGTGATCAATGAAATGGTGGCCGCATGTGCCAAGTAGAATATTTCTGTCAATACAAAATAATATATCTGTTTAATAATCTTCATAGTGTTGGAATGGAATCCTGCTTCTGTGTCCAAAGAGCCCACTCTCCACAGACAAACAAATGGCACCAACGTTTGCAATTCAAAACTCGAACCTTCCATTTGTTCCCACACTAGACATATTAATGTCCAGAGCCAGTAAACTTAGCTAAAGTCACAGAAGAGAAGTCCCATCATTGATTTAATAATTTGCCCGATGGTTGCTCTGCTCCCCTTAAGGTAAGGAATATCAGTCTAATAAATAAAAAAAAAATAAGTTAATTATTAGTGTGCACTGTAAACCTAAGCTCCCAAGAGTCATTCAAATTATCTGTATGTTTGGTAATATCATTTTGTAGACATATGTACTTGCTTGTGGTTTCTGCGTTCAAAACGAGTAAGACATTTTTTGTTCAACCAGTGTGGTTACCCTACGAACAGAGTTATTCTTCCTGATTTTGACATTCCCTAAAGCAGCGTGTCTTCCTTATTGCTTCCTATTCTTACTGTAGGAGTCTTTCTTTGTGGTTTTTGCATGTGTGCCACATAAACCCAGTAGACACCCTGAGTGATTCATTTAATGGACACAAAAGAAAGACATCTCCATTTCTAGCCATCCATCCTACGCCTTCTTAATTCTTTCCTTGTACCTGACATAGTCTATTTACTCCACAGTCTCCAGCTAGCTTGACTTTGAGGAACCTTGCTCTAAATCAAGGGTGGCATCTAAAACAATTTGTTCTCTATGCTTAAGAGTTTGTGTCAGGATGGACCGCTCTGCACATCGGTATATCCAATTATCACTTGATCTCCCTTCCAACATCAAATCCTTTCCTTCTGATAGGCCAGTCTACTGCCAGTCACAGCTTCAAGTCTGTGGTTCCTTCCTGTGTTTACTAGTATACTTACTATGATTACTTCCATTGTTACAGCCAGTAAGGCTACATTTATGAAATCCACCCCTTCGGTAATCATGTTATCCCCTTTCCCAGTTTCCTGTCCATAAACCCCCTATCTCATACACTCTCCCCCTTCTTCTATAAGGGTGTTCCCTCACCCATCCACCCACCTCTTCTCACCTCCCTGCCCTGACACTGGGAGGTCCAGCCTTGGCAGGACCAAGGGCTTCTCTTCCCATTGGTGCCCAGCAAGGCCATCCTCTGCTACACAAGCAGCTGGAGCCTGCATGGTCTGTCCATGTGTAGTCTTTGGAGAGTGGTTTAGTCCCTGGGAGCTCTGGTTGGTTGGTATTATTGTTCCTATCTGCTTTCTCTGTGACAGTGCCATGTTTATTTCCTCACGGTAGGTCAGCGGACACTTGTTACTGTTTCAGCAGTACAGTGAAGTGGGCAGGGTGTGGGGGAGACTAAAAGTAAACGTTTTCATTTTCAGGTATATTTTTGGGTTTTGGAGCTCTTCCCATCATCCCATGGTTCAGAAGATGAGTAACTTGCTATTTGTCACTTAAAAAAATACGCAACGGGATCTGGCTGATTGGCTCATTTCAGAGTGAGTCCTAGAGAGATGCTGGGCCTGCTGCCCAATCTTCGTTCAGTCCAGAGTGACTCTAGATGACAGACCTACATGCTCGTGGTTTGCTGCCAATAATCCTCAGCTCTGACCTCAGAGCACCCAACTCTTGTCACTGAGGCCACTACTGTTGATCGATGGCCCTTCTTTAGTTCTTAGGGACCTGAACTTAAGGATAACGTCTCTTCCAGACAACATAAAATGTATTGATTACATTATATTTTGCATGCTTAGGTGGTTTAATTTAATCCAATGAAATAAATTATTGCTATCCCTTCTATATCATAATATTAAAACGTAAAGATTTAATAGCTACCCATGGTCATAATGCTAAATTTATAAGACAGACTATTAAAATCTTGGAAAAGGCAAGTGAACCATTAATGGGTTTTCTCTGGATTCTTGAGTTTGAATGATTATCCCATTTGGGTTTCTGTCTGCGCCTGTAGGTATGGGCTCCGTTTGAGAGGAAAGTTCCAAGCTCAGGAAATATAACCTTAGCCAGAGCAGGCCTAGGTAGCAGCTCAAAAGTTTAAACTGTTAGACCTGCCCATTGGGTGGATGACTAGAAGGGTGGAGAGGATGGGAGGGTATTTCATAGCTGTTTAAGTTTGTGGGAAAAGACGTACGCCCAAGAAGGGATGTATTTGTGGAATATAGTGGCAATTCAGCTGCCAGTGAGTGTGAAAGTCCTCAGTGAGGCAGAGTCTTGCTGGCATCTGTGTGGTACCCCTATAGAGATCTGCTTACCAGAGCTCCAGATTATGAAAGTTTTGAAATCTTTAAAAGATGGAGGACTACCATACTTGAAAAAACTGTTTAGAGGGAATGAGAACAGGATGGTGTCACACAATGATAGGTGAGTTAACAAGTGTGTCAGCTTTCTGTTGCTGTAACAAAATACCTGAAGTCATCAACTACGAAGAAGGAAGTTTTAGTTCATGGTGGATTGGTCCTGTCGTTTTGGACCTATGGAAAGTCAATATGAATCTACTTACACATATTGCTCACAGCACACTGCGAGTGTGGGGTCAGCAAAAAGAGCGGAAGGGACAGGGTCTCATCTGTAAGAACAGGTAGCTTTGTCATTGGTGTTCTTTGTTATCCAAAGATGGATACAAACAGTGCCCATCACCAGGCAGGCACCCAGGCAATATTGCTGAAGGACTAAATGCAGTTCCAGTAAAGAAGAGTGGACTAGAAGCAATGGGTGGTGCTAGTAATAAAGGAGGAAGTTGAGGAACCGGGGCCATTTATGTTTCTAGTAACTCAGACATCCTAGCTATAAGCATGTGTCATAACTATTTGCAGGACTGTGTGGCATAGACATGCATGCAAAAATAGGTACTTTGTACATTCAAAATTCATGAGTTATGGTTATCAGATTAAATCCTCTGAGGAGATGATGTGGGACGAAATCTTATGAAGTTCACAGAATCACTTAGAAGATCTGAGGCAAGAAGATCATTGCAAGTTCAAGGACAGCCTGGGCCATGGGGTGTAATGCTGTTGCAAATACGCAGAGAAGATGTGTAAGTGGTATTACATGCCAACTATAAAACAAAGCATGGGATTTGGGATTGTGCTGTTTTAGTATGAATAGACAGAAATTAAATTTCATAGACAGAAAACATCAACCTAAACCATCACAGAATGTACAAATCTTCCTCTAGTGTTCCTGTGAAAATAGGATAGGAACTAAAATCTACTGAGTCTGAGACACTGACCCTCCATTTGTATAGAGTATCCCGAGGTCAAAGAAGAGAGACAATCACAATTTTTATAATATCCTTTGATTTGGAAATTATTGTACTATGTTTTGTTTCTCATTCTAAACATTCATAAAATCAATACTATAAATATTTCTAACACAAACAGTATAAGCAAATTTGATTTCATAAATAAAAATATTTTGCTAGTTTTTATATCTTTTGTAGATTATATACTTTTAAATTTTAATTTTTTTGAATTATTTATTTTATTTTCTGTGTATGAGTACTTTACCTGCATGTATGTATGTGCATATATATGTATATGTGTGTATATATATATACATTTATGTATATATATCTTTGTGTGGGTATGTGCCCATGAGCACAGGTGCCCTCGGAGTCTAGAAGAAAGCATTAGACTACCTACAGCTAGAGTTAAGGTGGTTGTGTGACACTTGAAATGGGTACTCAAAACTGAACCAAGGTCTTCAGTAAGAGAAACGAGGAGTCTTAATCACAGAACCATCTATCCAGCTTCATAATTTTAACTTAACTTTTTCTCATTTTTATGAATTCATTGAGAAATTCACACAAAGTATTTGAATCCTATTGCTGCTCCCCCAGCTCCTCCAAGATCCTCCTTCTTCTCTACCCACCCAACTTTGTCTCTTCTCTTCTCTTCTCTCCTCTTCTCTTCTCTCCTCTCCTCTCCTCTCTCCTCTCTCTCTCCCTCTTCTCTCCTCTCCTCTCCTCCTGTTCCCTCTCCTCTCCTCTCCTCTCCTCTCCATCTTCTCTCCTCTCCTCTCCTCTCCTCTACCTCTACCTCTCCTTTCCTCTACCTCTCCTCTCCTCTCCCTCTCCTCTCCTCTACCTCTCCTCTCCTCTACCTCTTCTCCTCTCTTCTTCTCTTCTCTCTCTTCTCTTTACCATCAGTTCAACTTGTACTGCTTGTATATTCTTGGATGCATGGCTATCCACCAGAGCATGGCTGATCTACCAGGGGGCTCACTTCTCTCAGTAGCTGTCAGTGGGAATAGCTTCTCATCATATCTGTTTTTTTTGTATCCAGCTCCCTTCTCTAGGCTGCCGATTTTCCTGACTTGAGATTGCACAGGTCTTGAGCATGCTCACACAACTGCTCTGAGTTCCTATGTGCATCTGCCTAACTTTCCAGAGTCATTTGTAATTAAAGTTATACAGCTTGAGCAACACACCAGTGTGTTAATTTAGTTTAGAAAGAATTTCAGGAAGTATGCGATTGGCTCCTTTCTTCGCTCTTTCCCTGTCTTGAAGTGAAATGACTTGATCTGTAGTCATGAGTGTTTTGTGAAAAATTTACAGTGCCTTGGACTAAGCTGGAGCTTCCCATAGAACCCCACAACTTAGCTCTCCTTAGCTGAGTGTGGTGTTGAGCCCAAAATGATTTCACCTGAGAACATTTAATTCCACTCACTCTGCCCATTGTTCCTTGGACTTATCTGAAAGTTAAATAGAACCATACCCTTAAGCCTAGGTGGTTTTAATTCCTCAAAATTGAGATCTGATTCATTGTTTCCCAAACACCAGGGTAGGGATCAGTACAGTATGTGACCAAATAAAAGATGTTAGGAGAGAAATGAGTTTTTCTACAGTGTTATTTTTTTTCTCCCTCCAAATGAAAGAAATTTCCTTTATTTGATTATGCTATTACTCTTATCTCAGGGGGAGGGGTGATATTCTTAATAAGAGAAACTAACAAGCTGTAGGTTTAAAAAAGTGTTTTCATCTGGCAAATCGAGTTATTCACAATCCTAATCATTAATTTTACTATTACATTTTTACACAAATAAATTAAAATGAGTTGTTTTATGATACCCTGAGTACCCTGCAAGGAATAACTCCTGGTCACGCATCCTTTGTTTGATGGTACCACCACCTATCCTCTTAACCCTTGCAATTTCAATAGTTTAAAAAACAACCTCATCATATCTGTTTTCTTTTTTTTTCTTTCCCATCTTTATTAGATTGAGTATTTCTTATTTACATTTCAAATGTCATTCCCTTTCCTGGTTTCCAGGCCAACATCCCTCTCACCCCTTCCCCTCCCCTTCTAATGGCTGTTCCCCTCCCCATCCTCCTCCCATTACTGCCCTCCCCCCAAGAATCCCTGTTTTCTATAAATATTTTAGCACTTAGATTGTGTTTGCTCATGATGTCACACAAAGAAAAATAAAAAATAAAAAAAATATGTTACAGAAGACACTTTCCACAGAAAATATAAACAAATTAATTTAAAATCAATAAGAAAGATAAAATGAAAAAAATCTTAGAAGGAGATATAGACATAAATATTTATAATTTAAGATTAGGTAATACTTTACTAGACAATAGGCCAGGAGATTAAGTACACAAAGGAAATTAGATTTTTTTAAAATTGAAAGATTTATGCTTCAAAGGACACTGTCAATATAGTAAACAAATCCTAGAATGTGGACAAATATTTATAAATCATACATCTCATAAAGGTATGATATTCAGAATATAGAAATAATTATTAAAAGTCTATAACTTGGGCAAAACATTTGAGTAGGCATCATTCCAAACACTGTATAAAAATTGTCAATAGCACCAATTATTAGGGAAATGCAGATTAAACTCTGATGAAATAAACGTTCCCACCCATTAGGATGATTATAATAAAAGATACTAGATTGCGGTGTAACTGAGAGGTAGAATGCTTGCTTAGTATGCACAAGGTCCCATGTTTGATCCCCAACAATGTTAAATGTGGGCAGGGAAGAAAGGGAAAAGACAAAATGCCAAGGCCTGGCAAGGCTATAGGAAACATGAGAACAAGTGCATTATGGGAGAGATTTGAAATGATGCAGCCACTTTGGAAATAGTTTGGTAGTTTCTTCATAAAGTTATCATATGAAACAGCAGTTTCACTGAAAACTGTGCCCTGCAAGAAAGCAAGCAAATGCTCCCACAGAAACTCTAATAATGTTTATAGCAGTATCATTTATGATCGTTAAGGAATGGAACAGTATGTATCAACTGGTGAGTAGATGTACCCGAAGGTGGGGCAGAGTAAAAAACCAACGGACAAGTGGATTAAGCAGAATGTGGGGTAAGCATACAATGGTGGATTTCTAAGACATCGAGGGAATGACGTCCTGACTCAGAGACGGTGGATTTAAGTGCATCACGCTCCTGTGCCTTCTAAGTGCATCTTGCAAGCATTTTCAGGGGAAAGAAGGAAGAGCCGCAGATCTCTGATCTCATTTTTTGCTGTGAAATATCCAACGCATGAGAAGTGGCCGCTGAATGCCAGGGATTTCTTCAAAACTATTCAGGAATCAGATAATGGGAATATCTGCATGGTTTCATGAATATTAAAACCACCGCACTTCTAACTTTTAAAAAACCATCAGAGGCTGTGGCTACAGCTCACTGTGCACAGCGCACGCCATTCAAATGTGAAACTTGCAGCTTAGAACCCCAGCACCCGCAGAATCGCTGGGAGTGTGTGGTGGGCCACCTGTATCCCAGCCCTTGGGAGGCAGAGAAGGGGGCCTCTCCAGAGCAAGGAGGCTGGGTAGCTTGGTTGACTTGTGAGTTGTGGATTCATAGGACAGACCCTTTCTCAATATATTAGGAAAAAGCAATTGAGGAAGAAACACATTAGCCTTTGGTTTCCACATGCACCCATACATAAAAGCACCCACACCTATCTGAGAACACACACACACACACACACACACACACACACACACACACACACACACACACACACAAGCACACGCGCACAACACAAACACAAGCAAAACTTTAAGGCTCTATTTTCTGATGTGAGTTCTCTGTAACTTACACAGAGGTTATCTTGCTTCCTCCCCTCCAGGTAACTGATATCCTCATAGTTATTGAGCTATTTCTCCCAATTTTGTCTTTCCAGTAGTTACTGTTCTAAAGGGAGAATCTGCAGAAATGCCGTAAAGTTAAAGCTAAGAATCGCTTTCACCGTTTAAAATTTATAAAGTAATCTTTTCGGGTATGGAATAATTTTAGATTCACAAAAAACTTGCAAAGTGTTCCCGTTTTTTAGATTCTGGAATCAGATAGTAGTAATAATTGCATAGTTTGAGGAGACACTAAAACCACTACATTGTTTTCTTTGAAAGAATCAGAGGCTGGGAGATGGGTCAGAGGGCAAAGTGCTCGTCATGAGCATCCGCATCTTGCATAACCATGGGAACCAACTTAAGAAATCAGCATTATCGCTACTAAATAAACCTAAGATTATGTTCAGACTTTATCAGTTTTCTCACTGAGGACCTTTCCCCCATATCAAAATTCCGAGCAGAATATTATTTAGCACTTCACTGACAACTAAAAATAATTAAAATTGTGTGTGTGTGTGTGTGTGTGTGTGTGTGTGTGTGTGTGCATACACCCATGAGTGTGGGTATTATTGGAGGCCAGAGAGAGCATCGGAATTCCTGGATCTGTAGTTGTAGGTGTTTTTAAACTTCCCAATGTGAGTGCTGGATGTAGAAATCCACTTCCGCACAAGCACGGCACACACAAGCACACTCAGCCCATTCTGTAGACTATTTGAAGAGAAGTTCTCAGAAATTCTTCTGGACTGTTTTTAATTTAGTGTATCCGGTGTTTTCCTCATAATTGCTTTATGACTATGAGTTTAGGGGAAGCATCCCCCAGCGTTGACAACACCTTCCTCATCTCATGCTATCAGAGTGTGTGGAGTCAAGGCTCACCCTTGGGGAGTTTTGTTCACATCGTTTACATTTCTCCATTCAGTTCCCTAGGGTTTTCCTTCCCACATCCCGCTCCTTAGAGGTGAGTCCTTACATCCAGGTCACAGGCACAGCAGGGTGTGCAGACATCAAGCTGAGCCCTCCAGGCAGGGGGTGGGTGCTGCAAACACTGTTTGAAACAGTTTCCTGTGCAGGATTTGTCTCCTCCCCTCCCTGTATTTAGCCAATCTGTTCTTTGTTTCTCTGTGTAGTCATGTGCATTTACTCTATATTTTGTGTTAAAATGCAACATGAAACTGTTTATTTCCTTGTTCAAATTGCCTAGCTTCAGCTGTTGCCGTTTTTTTCACCTGTGAAAAAATTGAGGTCCCCTTTGTGGTTCCTGTTCTGTGAACTATTATCTCTCCACTATTGATCTCCCTCTCCCTCTCTCCTCCCCTCCTTCCCTTCCCCCTCCCCACCCTCCCCTGTTCTTACTCTCCTTTATTCTGATCATTACCATCTATCTCCCTCTCTCTAATTTTTCAGCACTTCCTTACTCTGACTCTACAAAATACTCCAGACTTATCCTGGATCTCCCCTGCCCTATACCTAGACTTGGCCTAGAGTTCTTTTTTTTTAATTTTTTATTATATATTTCTTTACTCACATTTCAAAGATTATTCCCCTTCCCAGTTTCCTGTCCATAAGCCCCCATTCCCTCCCCTCCCCCTCTCCCATATGGGTCTTCCCCCTATACATCCCCCTTATTGCCCTCCCCCATATTCCCCTGTACTGGGGGTCCAACCTTAGCAAGACCAAGGGCTTTCCCTTCCACTGGTGCCCCAACAAGGCTATTCTCTGCTACATATGCAGTTGGAGCCCTGGGTCAGTCCATGTATAGTCTTTCGGTAGTGGTTTAGTCCCTGGAAGCTCTGGGTGGTTGGCATTGTTGTTTTTATGGGGTTGCAAGCTCCTTCAACTCTTTCAATCCTTCCTCTAATTCCCCCTAAGGGGGTCCTATTCTCAGTTCGGTGGTTTGCTGCTAGCATTGACCTCTGTATTGGATGTGCTCTGGATGTATCTCTCAGGAGAGCTCTATTTCCAGTCCCTTTCCACATGCATTTTATAGCTTCATCAATCTTATCTAGTTTTGGTGGCTGTATATATATATGGACCACATGTGTGTCAGGCTTGGAATGGCCATTCCTTGAGTCACTGCTCTAAACTTTGGCCTAGAGTTCTTTAGCGTGGAATCACGTTAGAAACCAAGGTCTAGGCATAGCATGCAAAAGCCACAATATCTCCATAAAGAAATGAAGTCAGTGTGAAGTCAAAGGAGCGACTTTACCAGTTTTGTTTTGTTGTTTTTCCATGAATGAAAGTGGAGGAGAAATAGCTAGAGACATAGGCTGGGAGGCTGAGCAATACACGCTGTGTTGGTAACTGGAGATCAAAAGGAGGCACCTGGGATGTGATGACGTAGCATGAAGGTAAGCCTATAGCATGCCAGCTTTGACATCAACTATGACATGCAGCTCGAGCCAGTTCCCCCGCGACCTTTCAGACTCCCCTTCACTTGCATTTGCAAAGCCAAGTGCTATTGGATATTTCAGTGTTGTTCTGTTCGTTCTGCTTTTTAATAAGGTCCACTCAAAGAAGCATTTAAAAATCAATGAAGGTAGTTATGGTAATGGTAGCTAGAGAGCTATTCCGGAGGGATTCTAATGCTCCCATTTGGGTTTTATCAGAATGGTCCTGGCATGGGAAGACAGCATAAGAGGCAGAGGAGTGGTGTGGTGGGGAGATTGAGATTGGAATGACATGTCAAAGTCACGGTACCACAGGCAGGAAGGCTCTGCACTTCTGTCCTCCCTAAGCCCAAGTGCAGAGGCTGCTGTGGGCAATCCACTTAATAGGAGACTACTGAGGTGGACAGCCTTGCTATCCCTATATGAATGCCTATGCACCTCGCAAAATACATTTGGAAAAGCTGCCAGACACACATTTTTTTTTTTTCAGAATAAATACGAGAGAGTGCAGTTTTTCAGCCGCTAAAGATTTTGAATTGTGCTGTAGATTAGCCAGAAGTTACAAAAGCTCTTCCTGAGTCAGCTAAATAGTAAAATGAAGTTTCCCGGAGTTGGTTGAGCCCTGGCGGGTAACATAATAACTCAGGAATTGTCGATGCAATCCATTGAGAGGACAGGACAAATGTTTGCATTTGGTCGTCCTATTTGCCCAGGGTACCGAAGGACTCACAGTAATTAATAACACACTGTTGGATTTGGAGGATCTTTTTTATCTCAAAATCCCGTGTTCCTGGAGAAGAGATATCACCGTGAGCCCTAAAGAGTATGAAGGCTTGCCGTTTGACCTATAATCGTTACTTTTCTACAAACGCCTGTCTGGAGGGACTGTGTCTGTGTCACATTGGGCTGCGGCTGGGGCTTGTCTTATCACTAATGACCCTTTATTATTATTTTTTTACTTATTCATTTTATATCCCACTCACTGCCTTCTTCCGGGTCACTGCCCGCACCACACACACACACAATTCATCCTTCTATCCCCTCTCCCCTTCTCCTCTGAGTCGGTGTGGACCCCGATGTGTATTCTCCACCCTCACACATCAAGTCTCTGTGAGGCTAGGTGCATCATTTCCCACCGAGGCCAGACAAAGTAGCCCGGGTAGACGAACATACCCCACAGACAGGCAACAGCTTTTGAGACGGCCCTGCTCCAATTGTTCAGGACCCACATGAAGACAAAGCTCATGTCTTCTACATATGTTCGCAGAAGTCTTAAGTCCAACCCGTGTACGTTTTTGGTTGGTGGTTCAGGCTCTGAGAGCCCCAAGGGTCTAGGTTAGTTGACTCTGTTGGTCTTCCTGTAGAATTCCTATCCCCTTTCTTGCCTGCAATCCTTCCTTCTATTCTTCCATAAAAGTTCCCAAGCTTCATCCACCGTTTGGCTGTGGGTGTTTGTATCTGAGACAGTTGATGGGTGGAACTTCTCTGAGGAATTGTCAGGGATTGGTGCTTGCCCATGGGGTGGAGCCCAAGTAGGGCTGGTTATTGGTTGGCCATTCCCTCAGTCTCTGATCCTGACAAGCTGTATCTTTTCACTCCTACATCCAAACAAAATTAATTCTTTGGACATTTGAACCCCATGTTTATTATTATTATTATTATTATTATTATTATTATTATTATTATTATTATTATTGTTGTTGTTGTTGTTGTTGTTGTTGTTCTTATTAATTATTTTATTTATTTACATCCCAAATTCTACCTCCTCCTGGTCACATTCCACAATCCTTTCCCCCGTGTCCCCTCCTCTTCATTTCTGAGAGGGCACCTGCCCCCATCTGGGGCATCAAATCTCTGCAGGATTAGGTCATCCTGTCTCACTGAGGTTAGACAAGACAGACATGTGCTACATTTGTGTCAGGGACTGGACCTGCATGGAAGAGGAGAAGGGGAGAGGGAGATGGGGCCAGGATCAGGTACAGGGAGAGACAAAAAAGAGGCCCCAGAGGGGCAGAAGAATAAATGGAAATGTGCAGCTCCTGGTGGGGGTGGTAGAGGAGGGAATCTCTAGGAAGTCCAAGAGACCTGGGATGGGGGAGGTTCCCAGGACTCAATGTGGGTGGCCTTAGCCGAAATGCTCAACAGTTGGGATATGGAACCTGAAGAGACCAACTCCAATAGCCAGACAGGAACTCCAGTGGAGAGGCAGGGACACCAACTCACCTACAAAACTTTCAACCAAAATTTCCTGTCTAAAAGAAATGCAGGGACAAAAATAGAACAGAGACTGAAGGAATGGCTGACCAATGTCTGGCCCAACTTGGGATCCATCCCATGGGAAGGCACCAATTCCCGACACTATTAGTGATAGTGCTTACAGACAGAAGGCTAGCATGGCTGTCCTAGGAAAGGCTCTACCCAGCAGCTGATTGACACAGAAACCCCATGTATTGATTAACTGTCTATTTGCTAAAGTCAGATAACTGACAGAAACAACTTAAAGACAGAAGGGTTTATTTTGGCCCACTATCAAGGGTAGAGTTCATCATGGCAGAGAAGTCAGGACAGCAGGAGCAAGAAGCTGGTAGAAGCAGAAAGAAACAAATGCTAACACTAACTAACTTGCATTTTTAGTTATTCAGTACAGGACTCTACTCTATGAATAGATGTTATCAACAGTTTTGAAGGCTAAGGCAGACTTTCTTACTTCATTTTACTTAAGTTAGAAAATCTCTTTCAAGTACCCAGAAGTTTGTTTCCATGGAGATTCTATCCCACCAAGTTGGGATAACCAAGGTTAATCATTACACCTCAGGACTTCAGAAGGTAACTTTATTTAGATGTAGACTTAAAAATGGTAATCATATCAAAGTGAGGTCATTGGTGTGGGACCTTATTTGAGTTAAGAACAGGAAATTCCACTCTAGGTACATAGGGCAAGGTAACACAGAGACATAGATCTTTTTTGGACCTATTTACAAACCTAATTGACAGGTCTGAAACAGAACCATCCCTCATGCCATTAAAAGGTACCATCTCATGGCATTCCCACCTCATCCTTCAGAAAACTGAGGGAACTGAACTGTCTTTCAAGACATTCATGCTGGGGTTCCTTATTATTGAAAGCCTAGTAAACCAACACAGAGCTGTATGCAAAGATTATAGGGCTCCTTTAGGAGAAGTGAAAATGAGTATTTGTTGAGGGAAATGAAATAAAGAAATACGCACTTATTTTATCTCCCTTCTCTGTTTTTCCATTTACCTGTGTGTGTGTGTGTGTGTGTGTGTGTGTGTGTTATACATGTATGTATGTACTCATTGCTGTAGATATGCCAGCACATGTGTGTATAGAGGCCTGAGATTTAATGCTGGAAATCATCCTCACTAACAAGCTTGCTTTGGGGATGCTCTGTCTCCACCTTCTGAGGCAGAGTTACAGGTGGACTACCATCCCTACCCAGCATTCACATGGGCCCTAGGGATCCAAACTCTGATGTTAGCTTAGCAGAGCCAGCCCTTTGACCACCAAGCTGTCTTCCCAGCTCCACCTTTTCTTTTCTTTCATAATCAGAACTGTAGTACCATGAGGTGAGCATTGCCTTCATTATGTTGAAGACTCTAGAGAGATCTGCAGTGACTTGCATAAAATCCAAGAACTGATGGTGGAGTTGATTTCAACCCATGGCTCATCTACTAAGCCTTTCTATCTACTCTTTGCATCTTTAAGGAGGGAAGCACACACGTAACCCAAGCCCCACCCTTGTCATACTCATGCAGTGACATCAATGAAGACGCATTTGCCAATTTAGGAGCAGGATTAAGCTCGAGGAAGCTTTGATCTGAAATTAATCCCAACTTCTTGACGAATGGCTGTTAACAATCTGTGAGTCACTTTGGCTTCTCACTAGGGGGTGCTGCAGCCCATGGCCTCGCCAGCATGCAAAAAGGCGGGAGCAGTTCAACTCAGAGCTGCTTCTGGTTCAGAGATCATGACACGGTTTGTTCCTGATGTCCATAGTTTTCTACTTCTATTGACAAGGGACTTCTAAACTGCACCAAAGTGAGGGAATTGTTCATATTGATATGGTAGATGTGTGTTACAACCCGACGGCATGCAGTTCCTTCTCCAAGGGGCAGTGCATACTGTGGAATCTTCAGAGAGTGGACGATTAACTCACAGTTGGATGCACAGGAATAAGGGACTTCGCACTCTACAGCCTGAGTTTTTCTAGTGATTGCCTCACTCTGGAAAGAGGCATGCGACTGCTCTCTGTCCTACTTTTTCCATTTATGAGCCAGAAATAAAATGTGGGACACTTTACTTCAAAGGCACCCAGAAGATGAATGAGGTAGTGTCCCTAAAATACTCTGTGGTTATTGAAGAAGTAGCGTTAAATCCATTCTGTAAATAGTACAGGAGTGATGAGGCCCACCACTTGACTTTGACCTGTCACTGTATGCTTGAATCTCTTCATCCCACTTGGTCACAGGCCATTCTCAAGAATGTTTATTGCTGTTTTCCTTAGTGAGATAAAAGGATAACCACAGGATGGGAACTCCCACTTGGGGCCTGGATAAATGGATGTGTTTCAGTTTTATATTGACGAGGAGAAATCTTCTTTTCTTCTGCCCTCTAGAAGTCTTTTGTCTCTGTTTTTCTCCAAGCATATAAATGGTTTGCCGTGGTAACAGTGTGGCCACGTTTCTGCATGGTCTCTTTATTCAAAGCCAACAGGAAAGGTTTCCACTGTACTTTGTATTCAAACTGTTTTCCAGATGTGTTTAGCAAGGCGCACTGGGTGGTGCACTGGACAGTTCAGGTTAAATTAGAGTTTGGAAGTTTGAAGTATTCTGTGGATTGAATTATGTCCTGAAAGTCTTATGTTGGGAGTAAATGCCCCAATGTGTCTATATTTAGGGAGCAGTTGGTAATTAAGGTTACATGAGGTCATAAGAGTGAGATTCTGATTTGATAGAATTAGTTCCCTAATTAGAAGAGACACAAGACCTTACTGTCACATTCATGTTCTCTCTCCCTCTCTACTACAGACCAAGATGGCCCTCTTCTATAACCTAGGAAGAGCAGTCTCACTACCCATGCTCCATCCTGATCTAGAACTCATACCCTATGGAAAACAAATGCCTTTTGTCCAAGATGCCAGGTTTTTGGTATTTTGCTGTGACAGACTGACAGGATTACTTCATAATCTTACCTGTTAGTGACGAACAGAGGAAAGGCATGGTTTTGCCACACACATAATACAATTTTAGGTTTTATGGTTCACACAATCTGCCCTAATTTATTTTCTTGTTGTCATGATCAAATACTCCCACAGAAGCAACCTAAGGAGGGAGGATTTATTTTAGCTCACTGTTCATGGCACAACCCATCCTGACAGGAAAGTTAAGGTATCAAGAGCTTGAAGAAGCGCATAGATAATATTATGTTCACAGTTAGAAGAGAGCAACAAGTAGATACATGCGTATAACTTCCTTTATCCATCTCATACAGTCCAGTCAATGAATGTGGCAGCCTACAGTAGGTAGGTCTTCCCATATTAATTAGCGTAATCAGGAGAATATCCTACACGTATGCCCAGAGGCTCTCTTTCAGGTGAGTCTAGATTCCATCAAGCTGACCATTACCAGCAGTGATCACATATTCATTGTTGCAGCTACTCATTTCTGCCATTTTGATTTAAAACATGGCCATAGTGTGTACAAAACATGAAATGAGTTGGTTGCAAAAATATTTACAAAAACAAATAAGGGGCCATATCTGCTACAATCTTCAGATTTTTGGCTTCCAATGGAAGAACACATAGTAGGTGAAGGTAGACATACTTAAAACTCTTGTACGGAGAGCACAGACATTCATTGTTACTGAACAAAAATCATGGCCATCAATTCTTTTAGCTACATACGTTTTTAAGTTCTAATGCGTGATTCTTGTTAATATTAATATGGTGCCTTTCAAGCTGGATGTGCAGGGGCTAAATCTTCTTTATATGATTGAGCCACAGAAACCAGAGTGTCCTAATTTTTAGGTTCCTCTAATCCAATGAAAATAATCTCTCCTTTGATGCCTTTTTTATTATTTTGCTGTACAAATATCATGATGGAAGCGCTCTCTCTCTCTCTCTCTCTCTCTCTCTCTCTCTCTCTCTCTCTCACACACACACACACACACACACACACACACAGACCAACATCCTGTTTTCCTTTGCTGCACATAGTCAGTGTCTGGCCAGCACTTATACGTTTTTCTGCACGCCAGTTCTAACAGCCTCTTTCTTATCCCATTATTCCCAGATGCTGCCAAGCCCTCCACTTCCTCCCTTCTTTCCTATCATGGACTATAATTATTTGAAAAATGTCTGTCCTTTGGCCTCTGGGTGTCTCCGATGATTGCCAGTGTTTTCTGCTTGACTGTTTAGCTACAACCACAGCCATCAACTGCAATGTGCTTATTATGACTCAGGAGCTAAGCCGACTTTTTCCAAATATAATCTCATTTAATTACTGTAGCATTCCCCTCAGATAGGTATCATTATGTCCATTTTGTAGATGAGGACACTGGAGCACAGAGGCAGAAAGTAAAGGGACTCTGATTGAATAACTGTCAGGGAGTAGCACAACTTGGTTTGGAACTCAAGTGATTCTGAATCCAGAGACTGTATTGTGTGCCATTTTTTCCCTTTTAGCTGTTTGGAGTGCATATGCTTTCAAGATGTCCTCTTTTTAGGCTCTTACAACAATTACAGTAAAACAAAAACAAAAACAAAAAACCCTATGTATCCTGGAGGTAGGGTGCATTATGAAATATTTATAAATATTCTACTTACAGTTAATGTGTATACTTACTATCTTGGTAGATTGATCTTTAGTCAAATATGGGTTAACTCGTTCTGTGAATATGGGTTAACTAGCTCTGTGTTGGTAAGCTTTTGTTTGTATCTTTTAGATATTATTTGGATGCAGTATTAATTAGTTAAATATGGAATAATTAACTCTGTGCTGTTATGCTTTTGTTTGTATCTTTAAGAACTATCACTCTAAAAAAAAAACTAGAGTGACATAGCTTTCTCTACAGTCTACTTTTCTAACTACCAGAGGACAGAAATGGAAAGACACTGGGTTCCTGTGTTAGAAAGATCTCATGAAGGACTTTTATACAGTTAGCATAGTTCTCAGCCTCACAGCACGTTACCAACTTCCATTATCAAGTGAGTTGATAATGAATTGAAAATCAAGGTCAAGTTTGTAAAGTAGATAACTTAGTTTTGTACCTGATACATAATATCCCTTTTCTTTTAAATTACTTCCTTGTACAATGAGTTTTGACCATATTCCCCTATACCCCAACACTCTACAAATCCAACACTGCCTCCCCTACATAGGGCTATCTTCATCAGCTTTATACCTATTAATGGCCTGCATCAAATGACATTTTCAGAATGCCTAGAAAGCAATCATCTGAAATAGATCACTTTTGTATTTTTTAAAAAAATGTAAGTTAGGGCCACAGGTGTATGCTTCTGAGTGTGAATGCTTGTAGATATTGAGGGAAGGCATGGTTTGCTCTTTCTAGACATGCTCGAAATCTTTCCTATGACAGAGAGCCCTTTCATAACAGTTTGCTGTAAGCAAAGAGTGAGGCACATGGCTTAGATATTTGAAATACACAATTTAACTTTCAAATGAAGGGGAAAAAATCCTCTGGGCAAAATGTGTTTTTTATACTCTTAAGACTAAATGCTGTAAGGAATTACTCTTTCTCATATGCATTTGACATATATGTTGGTTAAAAGATTAGGTCAGGATTGCATAAATTAACTGGCTTTTTATGCTATTTTATTTACTATAAGCCATAGTGTTGGATCAGCAACTCTGAGTGCTGGAAATTGCTGAATTGCAAGTAGTCCCTTGAGACAAGAAGAAGAGGATTCAAACCCAGATTTTTCCACCCCAAATTACCTCTTAAGAATCAACCAATCAGCAAAACTTCTGACCTCTGCTTATTGCATCTGTGGATCACCTGTAGAAACATCTCCTATCTTCTTTCCTGGTTCTGCCATTGCATCTGCTCTAAGCAATATTGTTACTTGGGTTGCACACAAGTTTGAGTCAAATTTTCCAGAAAACTGAAACATGCTTGAATGTAATGCTGAGACAAACGGACACGGTTTCGGGCTTATGAGTATGCTGGGGCCGGGGCGATACCAGCGGAGCAGAGGAGGACTTCTCAGTGTGCTGCTCAGTTGCAGAGGCTGTGAAACTGGGTTATGAGATGACTCGCGCAGCATGCAGAGTAGTGAGGAGAATGAGAGAGAAAGCCAGACTATCTGGCCTCTGGAAAGACTGTGAAAGGGGTAGGCACTCCGTTTAGTTGTCTACCCATTGGTGATCTCACAGGTTTCCAATGGATAGCTCCAATTCATTAGTCAGGAATCTAAGAAAGGGATAGGTGGGAAAGGAATGGGGTAGGGGCTGAAAGGGGGAAGGAAAATAAGTGGGGAGCAACCAGAATGCATTATAAAACTGTATGTAATTTTCCACAAGCTCAGTTTAAAAAAAACTCACAGAATCTCTACATAAATGTATCATCTAAATACAAATATTCTTCTAACATCTATCTATCTATCTATCTATCTATCTATCTCTATCTATCTATCTATCTATCTATCTATCTATCTATCTATCTATCTATCTATCTATCTAAAACACCAACTGGGGCATATCTACTTTAAAAGTAACTTACTGTTAATTAGAATTTCAAATTTAATTAAGCTTCCTGAATTGTATTAAGCAACCAGATTGTGGAAGGATGACCAGGGCTGAAGTCAAAGAGGGGTCAGACAGGCGAACAGCACAGCAAGAAGAAAGGAGCCCAGGAAAAGGAGGGGAGACCTACATTAATCCGAGGGAGATGTTAGATCTGCCTAGAAACCTTAGGACCTACACATCTAGAATGTAGAAAAGTTGAACCAAATCACTGGTTCTTACCATAGGTGGGAACAAGTATCAGACTGTCATCAAAAGCCCCCTCTCCTGTGCCTTGCATCTCCCTTCCCCATTTCTTTATTAATCACCTGAGTTACCTAAGTAAGCACTTACCTAGTTCTTAGCTCTATATGTCCTTTACCCACCCTCTATGTATATATCTCTTCTTTCATTCTCAAAGCCAAGCACCTTGAGAGGACAGTTGCTAATGTTTGCGCCTCTTCTCTCCTAGTCTTCAGCCGCCATGGCTTAACAACTTCTTGAATACTAACCACATGAGTACTTGTTGGGATTTTCTGTTGCCTCTGAAGCACTTGGAGTCATTACACACGACTATGCCCCTCGGCTTCGAAGACAGCCTGTGGATCTCTCCAGACTCCTCTTCTGTGTGTGTAGACATTGAGGAGGCTGCCCGAGGTTCATTATAGGCCTGAAGACTGTGGTCCTTACAGGTCTTACATTCTTAGGGCCTCAACTGACATCTTTGCGTTGACAGATTGTAATTGTCTATCTCTAGTTAGAGCTTTATTCTCTGCTCTACACTAATATTCCCAAGTCTAAGATAACTATGGCTAAGAATTCAAGGCCACTGTATCCTCAATATTGCCTTACACACCTGTTTACCCTGTACCAGGAGAGCATGAAGCAGACCTTACTTACCACTTAATATTTTTAACCAACAAGAAAGTGTAAAAGAAGCAATATTTAATATTCATACATGTCCTTCCACTTCAGATCCTTTTTTTGTGGATGTAGAAGGACTAGTTTTTTACAGTTTTAATAATTAGATTTTACAGATTGTGATCTAGGCTATAGCAGAACCAGCGATAGCCACTTGTTGGACCATATGCTTTCACAAAAGTAATTTCTACTGTGTTGAGTTATTGACTATTGTCCCAGGGAACTATGCTATTGACAATATGTGATATGCTCTCTTTTAGTTGTTACATAATATTTGATGTAGTATATTTTGCCATATCCTGAGTGTCTACTGTGACTGCTGTGTTGCTAATTTTTAGTGAAATTTGAGTTTGTGTCTGGCCCAGAAATATATGTTTCTTCTGCCAACAAAAAAGGGACATTGTCAGATATCAGCTAAAGCCATATATATTACGGTGCTTATTATAACATCATCATTTTACCTCAATTTACTTGTGTGTTAATGGCTCTCAGATATCATACTGAATATATTTATAAAGGAAACAATATTCTCTCAGTAATTTCCTTTGTGATTTCGGGGACCGGACCTGTGCTCTCATGAAATATATTTGCACAGTGGGCTAGAGAAATATCTCAGGGATTAAAAGAATGTGCTGTCCTTGCAGAGAACCTGGATTCCATACAATCCAACCGTCTAATTCCAAGTCTAGAGAATCCATTGTCTCCTCTGGCCTATGTGAGCATTGCACACATGTGCACATACATAAGGTAAAACATTCATGTAAGTAAAATAAAAATTAATAAAATTTAAAATATACTAGCACTAGGACAAATAAGAATGGGACTTTAATGTGAAAATTACAATATTACAAAAGGAGGAGCTTTGGAAAATTAACCACAAAATATGAAAAGTAAGCAGAACACCTTGTTAGATCTTCTTTAATCTCATAAATCATCAAGAAAGGGGTTTAGACTAGAAAAATATTTAAAACCAATATCCACTCTATTTCCAGAATAGAGTGTAGGGTGAAAGTAATTGGGAGACTCATATAGTTGCTACAGTTACTGTGACAAAATACCTTGGACTGGTGGTTTATGCAGCAGAAACACATTTCTCACAGCTTTGAGGCTGCAAATTTAATACAATGTATCAGTACTATCAAATTATTTGGGAAATGGTACCTTCTTGGCTTGCAAATGGCTTCCTTATTGCTGTGCAGGAGGGAGAGCAATCCTCCTCTGGTCTTTTTGTAAGAACACCAACTCCATCATGAGGACTCACTCTCATGACTTCATCTAGACCCCACCACGTCTTCCACAATGACACCTTCTCCTAATACTATTGCATTGGGGTTAGGACTTCAATCTATGAGGTTTTGTTTTGGTTTGGTTTGGTTTTTTGTTTTTGGTGGGGAGAGCAATATAATATTAAGTCTATAGCAGGGTCATCTGGTTGCTATTGATTCATAGGTGTCTTATCTGAAAGTTGATAATAAAAGTTTTCTGCATTGTGATAAAAAACTATATAGGTGAGTATATTTTGGGAAAATATTTAACTGAAAAATAAAGTCTTAATAAGGGATTATTTTTTCTGTTAGCCTTAATACATCTAAAACATTGGATAACCCATTGCCAGAGAAATTTTATTGTGTTCTTTGGACTATTGTAAACCCAGATGAAAAAGTATATGACCCTTGATAAAGGCTGCCTTTTCTAGCATTTTGATTTGACCTTGTGCCACTTCTCTGTATATGTTTCTGGACACAGAAATAAACTCAAGGAAAAGCTAGGCAATGAATTCGGCAGAATGAAGTGAATCAGGTCAGACTTTTCATCCTTTTAAAATCTTGCTGGCATTGCTCTTTCTGGGAGTTTTCATGATTTCAGTAGAGTTTAGAAATGTGACATTTAGAAAAAAAAGAAATGATTTCTCAGGGGGATGAGAAGGGGAATACTCTTACTTTTTTGCAAAAAAATAAATAAATAAACAAACCAAAGCATATGCTTTCAAAGATAATATAGGCATACCCATGCTTGCCATAGCATAATTCATTAAATCTTCAACTGAAGGTAATCCTAGTGACCATGACCTTATAAATGGATAAACATGCAATTGACTTCCATTCAGCAATAAACAAGGGTGATTGCTGATACACGCTAAAACAAATCGAACCTCAAAGACATTTTATTTAGTGGAGCATCCTAGGGCAAAACTATAAAATTTCTTGTATGTGAAATACTCAGAAAAGACAAAATTATAAAGTTGCCTGGAACCAAGCAAGGGGCAACTGCTAATTGCAAATGAGAGGCTCGGGAAGTCTTTTGTGGGTATTGTAAATGTCTAAAGCTACATATATGTCTGAGAGCTACACAGATCCATTGATTTTCTAATAGTCATAGAGTAATACTGCCTGTGTAGTAAACAAGCCTGTACTGTGTAAATTATAGCATAAAAAATTAAGGAAGAGAATGTTTAATGAAACATCTTGTTCATCACAATGAAGCACTTCTGAACACTATATCCCAGGGAGCATTCTCTGTCCTGGTCCAGTCTCAATGTCTTTTTTTTTTGTATCATGCTAATTGAAATCCCCTCACAATCCTTTGGAGTCCACACAGAAGTCTTCCTGGCCAACTGGACACTTATTTTTTTCTTGTAAAGAAACAGAGCAGGGAGATCAGGCTTCTCTGACCATAAAGTTATCAGTGACTTTCAGGTACAAGGTGATAGCAGAATGTCAGGAGACAACGTATTCTCACAGGACGTGCTGGATGAGGGCCTCCATCTTTGCTGGCACTGTCGATCAGATAAAACTAAAGCGTGGCCTTGGCGAGCCAGTCTAATGCCTGTCCTTTATTCCCATTATGAGCCACAGGGGTGTAATTCCTGACATATCAAGTTTCCTGAGTAATGCCCATGAGCACTTGGCTATTGATGGGCTGTAGATTGAACACGTTCTCATTCGAGGAACACTCTGTTCATTCCTACATCAGATTCTTTGGAGCAAATGCAGAGCATGTAAAAAAAAATCAGGTACTAAATAGTCATGGATTAAGAACAGGCTGTGTTTGAGCTCCTACACACAGTGCATGTAGCTAATATTTTCTCCTCCATCTTTAATTCTTGCCATCATTTCTTGTGCAAATAGCAAAGGATACTTACAGATATGTCTGGACAGCCACTCTTTCCCCAGGTCTTACTCTTTCAGTTAATAGAACAGAATGCCCATATTTAATACACAAAGCAAAGTCAAAATACAGTTCTTGCCACCATTTTTCTGTCACCAAAATATATGAACTGCTAATTTTCCACAACACACAGCCATCAGATCGTCATGAAAAACAGAGGCACTGAATTATTCTTTGAGTCCTAATAAAAGCAAAGAAAAACAGTCAGGGAAGAAATCCCATCAGCACTGTACCCTCGCAGACACAGGTATGAACTTTATAAGAGGCCAGATATTTTATGTGATTCTTCACTTATGCATAGTTTTCAGGCAATGTGATTAGACTCATGTATATAAACCTTTAAGAGTCATAAATGTTTTGACTTGATATGTAAGTCTTTAGAGAAACAGAATGACATTAGAGACTGAAAGAAGGTAGGTTGAACACAAGAACCTTAAGGAGATTGAACTGGAGGGAGTGAAATATTGGTTGGAAGAGTTAAGGAAGAATTCAGGCACAGGTAGGAACATAACTGTCTCTCGAGTGAACCTTAGCCAGCTGCCAAGGATGGTGAGAAGTACTTTGGAAGGTCTTAACACACAGAGAGAATATTAAAGTAATTCCAAGAACAGAGAAATGGATATACCAACAATACACATTAGAGAGTTATAGCAGACAGTTGAAATGCATCGTAACTCTTTGTGAATTGTGGTGAATGCTAGAATAAGTTTAGATTGTCCTCGGTAGATAACAGTGAAGAACTCTGTGTTTGGAAACGAGATGGGATACTATGCCGATTACACATTCAAGCCGATGTGCCTGTGGTCATAATGCTCCAAGGAAGCAAAAGCCCTTCAGTTCTTATGTGTGGGACGGGTATCAACTTGAAATCAACAGGCAGGATGGACACGGAGTAAGTGAAATGGAGAGAAAGGTCTTTCTTCTTTCACCTGTACTGAAGGTAACTCCACATTTGAACATTTGGATAAAAAGGAGAGTGATTTTAGTGCTGGCAAAATATTAATGAAGAAAGCAAACTGGTGCACAAGGTCAATGATGTGCTTTGAACACCAGATGCTGAGTGCAGTGGGCTTAGGAAGCATTTAAGCAGAGCATGGCTAGGCATTGCTTTGGTGTCTACACTGTCCACTGTGCGCTCTGGTGTTCAGCACTGCCTGTGGCAGGACACGTAGACAAGAGGTGTCACATACTTGTGAGGTGAATGACTTTGAAAGAAATAAACAGCTGTGAAGATTTGGACCAAGGTCAGACCATGCCTGAATGTTCTCTTGAACAGAGATTCCTAGTCAGGTTGTGACACATAATCAGTTACATAGGAAGTGTCACCAAAAAATATCAAAGTCCAAGATGGGAAAGTTTTCAATTGGCAATTGTAAGATAAAGTACCCACAAAACAAGCGGTATAAAAGAGAAAGCTATATAGATTGTTAGCAGTTTAACGTGGTCACTGAAGAGTCTTCTGAGGTAGGTCTAGGAGAAGAAAATGCATTAAGCAGTTTGGAGAATTTATCACATGACAGTTGAATACGCTTGGGTGCTATAAAATCTTCTGTGGTAGGTTTTATGGGAAACAAAGGACATCACAGTACACACATATTCTATTGGACAAGTATCTTTTCTTTTGCCAAAAGTGCTAACATTTGGGCCACATGCATTTACTATGAACACTGAACATTACAAGGAAAGCTGGGGTGACATTTTCTTCTGCCATGATTATACAAAACCTAATTTTGGAAATGAAATCCAATGAAATCTTAAATATCCCTATTCTGAGCTATTTATGAATTGTTCAAGGCTAGGAACTTTTTCTTATTAGCTTCCAAAAGAGGTTTTTAGCCAGAGCACCATGATAACACCAACAATATTTTGTTATAACACTAGATGAAAGCTTTTTTAAAAATATCATTCTGTAACATCATCTCTGGAATATTGGCTACAGTAGGATAATAATTACAGTTTTGTGTGTTATTGTGCTCTATCCGTATTTAAATTTTCCTTCTAAGTGCTGACATTCTATTATAAGGAGAAGTGAAGTTGGAATTTTTTCTCTTGAAATTTCAGATTCTGTATGCGCCGTGCTTGAAGTATTCTGCCAAACAGCCAAGATCCACTGACAGTTACAATTTTTTTCAAGTCTGACACAATTGGTCTTTTCTCCTGGTTCTAAAAACAGGCTACTTGGTCCTTCACCTCATAAATTTAGCCAAAGCATATTTCTTTCTGAGAATCAAAACATCTCAACATGGAGTATGGGCATGCTTTGATTCACATATATGTCTTCAAGACCCACAAGGAAAATGCTGACTTTTCTTCCACGCACTGTTTTCTCATGGCCAATCCCTTGGATGGAGGAGCTGAGGCACACTTTGGGCAGTGTTTGGAAGATTGCTACTTGACGACAGATGGTGGGGGCCATTTTTTAAAGCGTTTTGGCCAGCAATTAAGATTACCATTTGGAAAACTGCTAGGATTGCAAAGCCCTCACTGAAACCTGACCTATTTGTTAGTCAGACTCTAATGGGACAATGACAACAATTCATCTATGTGGTAGTTCTTACAGTTTACAAAAGGAGCATTTTTAGGCTGGGCCTTATGCTCAGTCAAAAAGTAAGTGGCAGATAAGTGTGAGGACAGAACCCATGTGAAAAAAAGGCAGGTGTGGTGATCTGTACTTGTAGTCCCTTGAAAAGCTGTACTTGTACTGAAGGTGTGAAGACAGCATGATCCCTGGGGGCTCTCTGGGCAGTCGCTTGGCTCACAGGCAAGCTGTAGGCCAGTGAGAGGCTCTATCTGAAAAATGAGGTGAATGGCTCCTAAGGTATGACACCTGTGGTTGGCCTCTGGTATCCACACTTGCACACACACATGCATATATGTATACCCATGAGTGCATGCATGAGAGAGAGAGAGAGAGAGAGAGAGAGAGAGAGAGAAGAGAGAGAGAGAGAGAGAGAGAGAGAGAATGAATGAGAATTTGGGAGTAAAGTATTTCTACTCCATAGAATATTTATCTAGAAAATAACCATAAGCTGATTATTGCATTCACTTTCTCAGCACAGCATCCCAAGTGTTAGGAGTGTTGATTAAAGTGATGACTGATCCTTTGTCAAACTCGAACAATCATATTCTCTCCTGACTTGTCCATTTGAAGACCGGCTACAGAAATTACAAGACAGACACATAGCACTTCTTTAGCGGAGTTGTAGGAAACACACGGGTCTAAGGACAGCCTCCAGACAAGAATGGATTTCACCTTCTGTAACTAAGAGAAGCTGTTTTGTTTCACATAAATTACCATGACCCTGGAGGATTTTTGGTTATAGTTTTTAGTAGCTTTCAACCTTATGTGTGGGACAAAGATTAAGACCTTTAAAGGGAGTTTTAAAAACTTACGTTTTTAAAAATTATTACTAAAAATGTCTTCACGAGGTTTAGCTGGGGTCTTTCCTCTGTGGTTTTAGATTTAAATCACATTGAGATATTAGTCCCCATCTTTTTATGCTCACGACCCTCCACTTTATGGCAGCCTTTTATAAGTTTTGCCAATGATAACAGTTACCCTAATCTTTCTCCCAAAAAAACACACCATCAAGACACTAACCCAAGATGAACCAACCAGAGCCACCAGAACTAAAAATGTGTTCACTCTCTTGTAAACTGTTGCTGAGATGAGAAACCCGAGCCATTGCACATGCTCCTGAATAGGGATCTACAACACAAACTTCAACAAATATTTGTTCATTGTCATCAGTGGTGACAATAAGTGCTGGTGGTGTGGCTGTTTCAGACTCATATAAGCTCCAGTAAGCAATTTTCAAGGTAATTTCTCATATACAGCTGGCCATTTGACTAGTTTAAAGATTCTTAAAATGGGCGCCAAATGATCTTACCTTAAAAAAAATTTTGTTTGAAAATCTGAGTCCAATCAGTACTGTTCACCTAGGCGTGGCTATTCAGTAATGCCCATTCCCTGGGGTATGGGTAACTACCAGTGGAAAAGTCCCTCTCTGTCAGCAGCTATTAACTGCTAATAGGTTCTTAGTTAAGTGTGGGACTTCCCTGTTCTCTCTCATCCATGCTAGAAATTTTTTAACTAGCCTTGTCTGGGTCTTGCAGAGCTCACCAGAGTGACTGTGCATTTACAGTGTATCTGGAAGATAGTATTTGTCAGCCCTCTTACCTCTTGTGTTCTAGCTTACTTAGAATGAGCTGTTTGTGTAGCTTACAGACATGAAGTAGAAGACCCACTATGTGTAACCTTCATGAGACCTCCCAGCCCCCCTTTGACATAGTAGTAAAGTCAAATTATGTGCATATTAAAGAATAAAGCACTTGTATGTCTTAAACCCCAATATGTCTTCAGTATACCCACACTTTAACAAGTAGCAGTAACACATAAACTTTGGTGAACAGAATTACAATATAACTAGTATTTGTTCAGTCAAATATGTTGTGGACATTATCATGCTATTTCTTGTAGTTTTATGCAGCCTTATTGGACTATGCATTTTGATATTTAGCTCATGAACTTAATTTTATGAGTGTTATTTCTATGTTTTCAACTTTTTGTACTCTTAATGTTATTACTAAATGCAATTATTTGAAAAGTATGTCCCCTGAGTTATTTAGCAGATTCGCACCCAATCTTCCAAGTGAAGCCTCTTCCTCACTGCTTCCTTAGGCCTAGAACATTGTTAAATGTTAAAAAGATGGGGGAAAAAAATCAACTCTGGACTTGGTAGTAACCAGCTCGCCAAATGCAATTGAGGTCAGGCAGAGTGATGGGTCCAAGTGAAGTCTTTGTGAGTTGGCAAGAAGGTGATTATTAAATGTTCATGAAAAGACAGCTTTCATAGCTAAATGAGGATGGAAACGAGGTTGGAAAGTAGTGATAAGACACATTTAAAAAGCAAGACAGTAAACACTGACAACACCAATTGCTCCAAGGCCTCCAGGAAGCCCCGTCCACCAGCAGTGTCTCTGTACATCAAAACACTGAGTCGTAGAGGCAACTGGCCTTGCCTACTGCACCAAGTAAAGTTGACAGTGCAAGCAGCCCGAAGTCCAGATGTCCTATTTCTGCTAAGTACCACAGAAAGCCTTTTACCCGGGTCCACAAGGAGACATTGCAGAAATTCCCATTTCATATTTGCTGTATTTGGCATTTTTCATAGTTTTGCTATATTTGGTAGCAAAAAAATCTGAAGCAGTAGGTATTTCTATTAATAAGGGGGAAGGTAAATATTTAGCAGGTGAAATAAATTATTTGGAACTATGTGTATTAGTATGGAAAATGTGAAACATGGGTGTTTTTCTTAAGGCTTCTATTGCTGTGTTAAACACCATGACCAAAATCAAGTTGGGAAGAAAAGGGTCTATTTTGCTTATGATTTCACGCGACAGTTTATTATCCAAGAAAGGTGGGAACTGAAGCAGGGCAGGAACCTGGAATCAGGAGGTGACGCAGAGATGCTGCTTACTGGCTTGTCTCTCATGGCTTCTCACCCTGCTTTCTTATACAACCCAGGACCACCAGGCCAGAGATGGTACCACCCACGATAGTCTGAGCCTTCCCCCATCAATCACTAATTAAGAAAATACCCTACAGGCTTGCCTACAGCTGGATCTTATGGATATTATTTCATCAACGGACGTTCCCTCCTCGCAGATGACTCCAACGTCTGTCAAGTTAACATGAAAACTAGCTGGCAAATGTATATATAAACAACACGGACTAAATTTACATAAATTTACAAATTGTTTCAGATTGCCACATATAGTATGTTATCATTAAGTAAATTAAAATAGGAAAAAGAATAAGATTCAGTTGACACAAGTGCACAGGTAAGGGTGACTATGAGTTCAAGGCCAGGATGAGCTGTGAAGTGAGACAGTCTTAAAACTGGCTAAGTAACTGTATAACTATAAACACTCAGAAATTTACAAAGAAATGCGTCTTAGTACAGGGACACAGACCCACATCTATGCAAGAAAAGATTATTTTTTTGAGGGGCGGGTGGTTTTATTTTGTTGTCCTGTTCTATTTAACTAAATGGGAAGGAGTGGTTTCCTGGTGGGAGGACAAATTGATTGAGATTTTAGATAAAGTTGAGACCAAGGAGATCCGTAACAACCCTCACTAACTATATTTGGAAATGTTCCTGTCTAAAGAAAAAAAGTATTGATTTAATAACATAAAATATTAAATTTTCTGTATTGAGGTGAGCAACTTGCTATTTGAACTTATTTTAATTTTTAAATAGACTTCATTGTAAAAATATCACAGATGAATTCTAGACAGCAAAAAGAACTTTTATACTTTTAGACCAACCATTCTGAATTTGTGGAGATTCACACTGGATTCTACAGTTCACCAATGAAGATACTTTTTATATGCACTTGAATGCAGTAACGAACACTAGTTATAAAAGAGGATGTAAAATTAATTCCTTTTCTAGTTTTGGATCTGTCATGATTTCTCCTCCCTTTTGCAGTTAATAAGTGCTTTGAATCTATTTTTATAAATGTCCAAAATAGCTTACTAAAGCCAAAAAAATTAAAGTGAAGATCCCGTTTCAATTTGGGGGGAATGTATTTGAAGTTAGAGTGTGGCAGATAAAGGGAAAGTTTTAAGGGTTTTGAGACTAAGAATGAAATATTGGCTTTTACACATTGACGCTCCATGGAAACCTAGGCACAAGAGAGTGCAGGCATGAACTACAGCAGCCTAGCATCTTCATGTTCTTGTGCATCGTGTACAATGGCATCTTAAGCTACTTGTTTCTTGTGGTGAGTTTCAGGCCTGAAAATCAATCTCTTTTCTGAAGGAGAGGTAGAGAAACAGTGAGAGAGAGAGGGGAAATAGAAAGGATGAAAGACAGAAGAAAGGAAAAAAGAAGGGAGGAAGGATGAAAGGAGGAAGGGAGAAAAGAAGAAGGAAGAAAGAAAGGAGGAAGGAAGGTAGGAAGGAAGGATAGGAAGGAAGGAAAGAAAAGAGGCCTAAAACAAGAAGAAGGGAGTTAGGGGAAAGAGGAGGAAGAAGAGGAAGAGAAGGAGGGGGAGGGGGAGGGGAAGGGAGGGGAAGGGGGACTAGGAAGAAGAAAGAAAGGAAGGAAGGAAGGAAGGAAGGAAGAGGAAGACAGACAAAGTAAGAAAGAAAGAGGAAAAGGATAGGGGATGACAAAAAATACCAATGTAGACAAACTGAATAAGAGAACAAGTCACAGATAAAGAAAAGAAAACAATAGATGATTATTATCTGTAGTTGGGAAAGTGCACATCCCTGAAGAGAATGTAGGACCAAGAAGGACTGGGGTTTTATCTTCCTTTAGAAACATTTAAATTGTGATTTTTAGTGTTGGATCCTAATTAGATCCCTAAAACTTAAACTCAATGAAATCGTAGAAGAATATTGATAATTTATAAAAAGTAATTGCCAGATCTGCTAAATATTAAGATAATTTATGAAGATATGGTCATATAAATGCTCCCTCTATAGGTTCTGCAAAGCCCTGGATAATACTGTAGAGCTGGCAAATCCTTGTGGATTGATAGCTTTGGTCAAGTCTAATCACCCTATTTGAATATGTGAAGAAAATGCAACCACATTCAGCACATACCTTACTCATATGCAAATTGTCTGCCCATCAGTGGTTTGCTGTGCAACCCCACTTCTGATTAGCACACACTTCTGATTAGGTCGAAGTCAGCAGTCACATTCCTTCTGACTGTCGAGTTTCCCAGCTTCTGCAATTGGAACCTAATTCCATGTGCTTCTTTGGATTTATTCGTTTAATATTATCACTGATAACAGGGGACCAAGAGCACGAGAAGTCTTTATCGACCATTGGTTAAATGTAATTGTATTACTGCACATGACCAAATAAATATTTCTGAGAGGAGTTCTCTGCCAAATAATAGCAACAAGTAATTTAAAAATAGTTTGCTTCTTCTGGAAAACGAATACCAGGATTTTATGAGTGTAGGTGATATTTCGGTGTCAAACACTTGATTCTGATGAGTCGTCAGAGTCCTTGGTATTGTATGGCATTTTTTTATGATGAACTAAAGCTTTAAAGATATGGACAAAATAAAATTACAGTATATTAGAAAAGGCAAATGATTAAAATATTACACAGTTCAGTAATGTGCAACTGGTGCATATTAGATATAACTGTGGTCAGATTCAATTATGAATCTATTGCTCATCATGATATATTCTAGGAACCCAAAATAAGTCAGGGTAAATAGACATAGCAATTCACCCCACTCGCTGCTTCTATATTTGTCTGAATGAAGAACTGTCTGGACATTTTTAACTGGTTGAAAGAGAGATAAGTAAAAACAATATTTTCTGGCACCTCAGAATTTTAAGACATTCAAAATTTTGTCTTCAAATAAAGCTTTATTAAAACACAGCCATGTTCACTTATTTATGCATTTTCAAGCTACCGAGTTAAAGAGCTGGGACAAAGACTGAAGTCTTTAGGCCCACAAAGCTTAAAGTATTTACTTTGTGGCCCTTTTCAGAAAAAGCTTGCTGACCCCTGGTGTAAATATGTTATTTTAGAATTATGCAGTACTTTTCCTCCTGAAGATTGGCACCAACAGCTCCATGGGCCACTCTACAATCTTGGGGTTTGGCTAGTCCTCAGCCGTCACATTAATAGTCCTCCCAAGGCCACAAGACAGAAAACAGACAATTATACAATCGTCATGGATGTAAGCAATAGCAGCAATAACCGTGTAGGGTTTCCTAAGCACTGTCAGAGGAGCCATTGAAAGCGCACTTTGATTAGAGGTCTCCCGGCTCTGCGGGGAAAAGATTTCCTTTCACCGACGAGTTGAGAAAGTTCCACAAATAATGTTGGTTATCCCAGTAAAGGACCAGCATTGGTATTACCTTAGATCCCAGAACAGAAGATGCTAGATGGATAACTGGCTCCTTCTGTACTACTGGGAGCCTTTCCTACCAGCCGAACGTTGTCCTGAGCATTGAATTCTTCATCTTAGTATTTAATAGCTCACTAAGAGCAAGTTCTGTGAAACCAACCATAGAGATCTAGGCACGGAGGTTCCTCAATTCTGAGTGTGCTCGGGTTTTCATTGGCTAGCTACTTTATGGATCGTGTTTACTCTAAATTTTGTACTAAGTTAGTCCACAGTTGTTTCAGTGTATTCCTATTGGTTCACGTCACCAGGAGTCGAACAGAATAAAATATCCCCACATATGATAACGTAGCCATAGATTCACTAAGCATATAACAACAACAACAAAGAGAGAGAGAGAGAGAGAGAGAGAGAGAGAGAGAGAGAGAGAGAGAGAGAGAGAGAGAGAGAGAATATCTTGTTGGGATTTGACCAGGTCCTAGGATTTTTTTTTTTTTTTGCCTTACTGCAAGAAAATCCAGAATTGACGTTTTCCTAATAAAACTTATTTTCATTTACTAACTTTTATTGGAAGTGTCTGACATTGCTATTGGCCTACCTACCTCTTTCAAACAGATGTGATTTTGTGTTTTCATAATTGTTGGATTTAGAAAGCCCTACATGAGGTCAAGGCCGTTTTTAAATGTCATGTCTTTGCAGTTTTCGCTTCCTTTGATGGCGTGAAAGGCTGTGTAAGCAGCCAGGGACTAGCCAAGTTTAGAAAGGCAGAAAAGGCTGACTAGAGATGGCAGCGTCTCTGTTGCTCTGGAGAACATCAAGAAAAGGCTTATAGCGCTGTGATCTTCTGTGATATAAAGTATTAGGCCAGGCTTGGGTGTGGGATTGTGTGCTCCTGGAAGAAAGTGTGCTTTTCCCCTGCCGTTTCTATGCCTTTTGTACACTTTATTTTTCTTCTCTGCCTTTCCCCTTCCTCCATCTTCCTTTTCAAATTTCCTTTTTTTTTGTCTCTGTACTCTTTATTTATAAATGACTCTCCTATGTACAAAACAAAGAACATTCCTTTCTTTGTATGGGTCATGTTTTCATTCTAATTGTGGAAAGTGCTGTCTGTCTCGTGGTAGGTTCTCTGTCACCACAGTTACTAGGGAGCAAGTAGAAATCTATAAATGAAATTGTGATGAACCCATATTTTGTCTTATGCATTTCTCTCTCCATTTTCTTTGATTTTTCTCTGATCGGGTCTTTTTCTACTCCATTCTTCCCTATTTTCCCATTCTATTGCTGTTCCAATGTAAACAAATATTAGCTGACCTTTACTGTGTAACATACCATCCCACAGATAGTGGCTTAAACACTCATTTCTATCTCATAGCTGTGTGGGGTAGAAGGTCAAGTACCTGGAGTTTTCTACTTAGGGATTCAAAAGGTTGGGTTGCTTATGTGGAGGCTCTAGGGAGAACTTACTTCATTCTGCTTGGTTGGAAGAAAGAGCTGTCTGGCAGTTTCAGGACGGGCCCTTGCTTCTTACTGAGTTCCTCTCCAAGCTGGAGGCTACTGTGGAGTTCCTCATCCTAGTACCATGTTCCTTGTATGACTCTTTCTCATCTCAATCTGAAAGAACCTCTGAGATTCTTCTCAAAATCAGGAAAATGCCGGTTTGAGAGGGTTCCTAGGATTAGTGAAGGTACTCTATGATAAAATTATAAGTGACACCAGAAGGTGGAGGACATCCCTTCAACCCTGTGCATGCATGAGTGTGTGTGTGTGTGTGTGTGTGTGTGTGTGTGTGTGTGTGTGTGTTGGAGGAATTGATTCTAGAGTCCTACACATGCTAAATGAACTCTCTACCACTGAGCTATATGGAATCATGTTGTGTTGATGCTTATGGAAATCTCTAGCTCATTCTCCCTTTTTCTGGAATACGTTATGACATTAGTGACTGTGCAATTTGACTCAGTGGAATGTGTGTGATTATACCGAATCTATGGAAAGCTGACCTTAGGTAGATATGTGCATCTCCATGAGACAGATCAGACTTCACCATTTTTTTTCTCCCTGTACCATGGTGCTTTAAAATGAAAGTTGTAGACTTCAAAGCTGCATTTATTTTGTAATTTTCAACACCAATATTGATCTAAGGTAAAAATTAAGGTCCAGAAAATGTAGAAGGCATTTCAGTAGAGCATCTTGTTTATTCCCTGATTAAGAATCACTATGACACGAATTGTGTCACTCTAAGATTTACACAGCAAAGCCCTGACTGCCTCCCTGTACTACAGAACATAACCTTACTTGGGAATAGAGTCTTCCCTTGTTAGGTTCTTGTTAACTCCACAGAAGTTAGAGCGATCTGGGAAGAGGAACTTCAACTGACAAAATGCCTTCATTAAATTGTCTAGTGGGCAAATCTGTGGGCCCTTCTTTTGATTAATGATTGATGTAAAAAGGTCTAGTCTACAGGGGGTGACCCTATCCCTGGGTAAGTGGTCCTCCGTGGTATAAAACCAAAGCAAGCTGAGTAAGCCATGGGGCAGGAAGCCAGCAAGGAGCATTCCTTTGCGGCTTTGATTCAGTTCCGGCCTCCAGGTTTCTGCCTTGAGCTTCTAGACTGACTTCCCTAAGTCTGTAGCATGAACTCGATAAGTCCGATTTGCTTTTAAGTTGTAGGGTCTTTATCACAACCACAGACGGAAACAATGGCACGGTCATTGCAGATATAACTAGTTAAAATAAAGATGTGCTGGAATAGAACAGAACAGACCCCTAGCCAGGATCACTGGTGTCCTCATAAAAAGGGACCAAGGAACATATGTGGACTCACAGGAAAATCTATACCTGAAGGTGAATACAGGGCTCAGAATGATGCTGTAAGCCACAAAAGACCAAATACTTCAACCAAATTACCATCAGCTCACACAGAAGCCTGGAATAGGCCTTGCAGACCCCAAGAGAAGCCAGTTCTGCTGTAACCTAGCTCTTGAATGTCCAGTTCCAGAGCTGTAAGAGAATACATCTCCACTACATATGCCATTCGCTTTGTGTGCATTTGTTAAGGCAGCCCGGGGATGTTACCATGAGCACCTACCAAGATCATCTAACGCTTAAAGCCCTAGCCTAAAATAGACATAAGTTATATTTTGAACAGAGGACACCTGGCTTCTAATATGTGATTAGTAAATAGTCTTGTGAAAAAGATCTCAGAAAGAAAATATTTTTGGACTTAGATTTACTTAAATGTCATGGTCTTACCTAATACTAACATTAGGATGCCTATTGATGTCTTGAAGTAGCATACTAGGATTCATTCTTGCATTCAAGTGTAGCAGAGTACCATTTAGAGCAGACGGTGATTATGGAATGAGAGGCTGCAGGAGAGGAAAGTGGGTTATATTGAGTGCCACAGAATCACTCCACAGAAGGCTCAATAGAAACAAACAGAAACAAACTGAGCAAAACAAGACTTTTTTTTTATTTAAAAGCAAATATATGTAACATAGAGTCTTTTTTAAAATAAAATCCCAGTTTCACCAAGTCACTCATTTATCAAAGCGTTATTACATACACATGGCTTGTTGGGTATAGGACTAGGATCTGGAAAATGACCCAGAGCCTAGTCTTTATAGCTTACAATTGAGTAAATAAGACTTAAACCAATGGGCAGATATTTGCGGTCAGAAATTACTTTTAGTGTGCTATGAAGGAAAACAGACTCTAGTTATTCTTTCCTATCTTAGATAGTTTGGGTTTATATAGAGGATAGATGACTCAAACCAGATCGTTTTTTGTTTGTTTTGTTTTGTTTTTGTTTATCCATACCATTTATTTACTATTCATCATTGAAGATGGGTATGTACCAACTTCTCAGAGATTAAATACCTTTTGCAGGGAGGAATGTCTGGAAGGGAAGCTTATTGGCTAAACCCTCAGGGCCTCTGGATAGCTCATTAGCATGGAGAATGCTGTCCTGGGGCTTCATGTCACAGGTCAAGTTTCCTTATGTGGAAAGTGTGGCGCATGTTTCAGGCCAGGAATCCAGAAGGGGCCACAGAGGTGCCTACTGTCTCAGATGGGTACCTGGGCACTGGGGTCTCAGACCTTACTTTACCTTACCAAGATTCCTGGCATGGTCCATTGTCCCACACTGGACATGAAACCTCCCAAATTGTGAGCTAAGTAAACCTTTCCTCTTTTGACGGTGACTTAGCACTTATGTTTGTTATAGTGACGGAAAGTTGACACACCAGGCCTGGGTGGATGTCCAGTAACAAAGACATGGCTCTAAAGTTCAGCCTGAGGCTCTGGGATGCTGTCTGTCCCCTGGGTACTACATGGTCATTATGGTGTTGAAATCAGGACAGTTGTAATTACCTAAGGAGACTGGGCCCACTACCATTCTCTCTTGAGGAAAATAGAAGAAGGCCCAATGTGGTCAGTCTTGGGCTCTTATATTTGAATCTTTGCCTCTCTAGTGTACTCAGATACAACCCTGATCAACTCAGTATCTCACTTCTGTGCTTGGAGATCATGGAAAAAGAATTCTCATATGGACTTTAGCTGTGTCACCCTCTCTGATTTTTAAACAAAAGAAATGTTTAGAGCCTTAGGAGAAACAAGATCAGTTTTTTTTAGGTTGAATTATTGGCCAAAGGGGTTCTCTGAGAACCATCAAACAACCCTGGGTATTGTCAAGGTTACTGGTTGCTCTCTACAAACTGATACTAAGGCCCCATTGCTGAAGACAACATCCTACAGTTCACTGAACATGGAGAAGTAGAGCTGGTGCCTACAGAGAGCCTTCACCCCTGTGGACTAATGCTCATGCTCTTGAAAGGTACTCTGCATGCTTCCAAAGGGTAAAAGGTACACACCAATCCCAGCTACAAACTCTGTGATCTACAATGGGGAGCTGCATGCAAGATATGCTAGTGCAATACCGGCCCAAAGCTTGTTGGCATAACCAACCAGGATCTGATTTGAGTGATACCAGAAGATGTAATCCACACTCAGCATGACTTGTATGGCCAAGAACCTGAGACTAGATGCCTAGGGAACTATGGGAAAACTGAATGCTACAGTTCTACAGTACACAGCAACAAAATGTATTGCTATATGCTAGCATATAGATCAATAAAATGATGCCTCGTGGCATTTTGCTATACCCATGTAACAGCTCCTTGCTCTACCATCATCAGAGAAGCTTCCCCTGCAGCAAATGGGAACAAACACAGATACCCATAATTGGACAGTATGTTGAGAGCAAGAGACTTTGAAACCCTCAGCCCTAAATAAGAAATCCATTTCCAATCTCTCTCTTCAGGCCTTGGGGAGTCTTCAGGAGAGGAGGCAGAAAGATTGTGAAAGCCAGAGGTGATAGAGGACACCAAGCAAACAATGCCTTCCACACCCAGTAGAAGTGATGCATGTATGAACACACAGAGGTTATGACAGTATACACAGAGTCTGCACTGGTCTGACCCTGCTGGCATCCAAGCCCAAAGAAGGGAAGTAGACACAAGCCTTATCCGTAACCCAGAATCTATCTCTAATTGATAACCACAGACAGACAATATGCAGAGGGTGGGAGACACTCAGCCCTCAAATGGGATGTCTCCATCCAGTCTCTCCCGTCAGAGCTCAAGGAATGAGAGAGCCAGAGGGGATGGAGGGCACTGTAGGATGATGTCATTATAAAGTGAAGGCAGGTACAGGATAGAACAAGGCCTGTCATTGGATGAGAAGGAAGGGTGGGTAGGAGAAAAGTTTTAGAGAGGAGGAGGAGACTGGAGCGAGGGGGAAGCAACCGAGAGAACATGAAGGTGGATGTTAAGCTTCTTCTCTGCACTTTTACAAGTTGTTATGAATATTCTTAAGGTGTGGATGTATACAGGATTTTGTATGTCCAGATGAACAAATTGTATCTTATCAATTGGATCAGAGGTTATTGTATTGTGTGTTCTTTCATGTGGCGATTTAATTGAGTTCAAGAGAGTGTGTGGTGGCTGGAGACACTGGGCTGCCACGGAATTGGGATGTGTACATCTGGCATGGTGGCAACCTGCCTTGGGAACTAGATGGGTAGAGAGATTGTTGCCAGGCTCGGAGAGTAGCCACTGTGATATGGGTTGGAGCTCAGCGGGTGAGATGCTTTAATGACTGAGATGAAAATATCCAACAGATGCCATGTGGCCACACGGTTCTGGGGTAAAAGAAACCTCATATTTTAATTTTAATGCAACAGGGCACCAAGGAAAGAAGGTCTTTCCAAACGCAGCACAACCAATGTACAAATGAACTCAGACTGTGACAGCATGCACAGGGTTTGTATGGGATGCACCAGATGGAGTCCCAAGGCTGAGAGAGAAGAGTACACACATCATCACCCCTAAGCCCAAAAATATCTCCAACTAATAGCCACTTGCAAATGAAAAATTAGTTCTTCAAGGCCCTCTTAAGGGCCTGCCCCATATGCAATAGGAGATGGCTAAACAAAATGAACTCCATGGCACCTTTGGAGTTCTTGATATCATAATGTGTTGGGGCAATTCTTTTAAACCATATATGTTCTTTTCCTATATATTTTAGTTTCTAGTTTTGTGTTTTTAAGGGATTCCTGTTTGCATGTGCAAACATGACTATCTCTTGTCAATATGTGTTTTCTCGTGCTTTTTTCCCTTTGTTTTCTTTTTCTTCTGTTAGTTGAGTTAATCCTATTCTGCCTTAAAAATTTATTTTATCCTTATTTCTTAACCCCTTTTATTTTCTAATGAGAGACAGAATGAGTGTGAATGGGTGACCAGAGGTGGGGAGAAACTGGGAGGAGTCGCAGCTGAGGAAACCTCAATCACAATGCATTGTATATAAAAAATCTGTTTGATAAAAGAAAATGATTGTGCGTGTGTGTGTGTGTGTGTGTGTGCGCGCGTGCATGCATGCGTGTGTGTCTGTGTGTGTGTGTGTTTATGTTCTCCAGTGTGTGTGAAGGTCAGAGAACAGCTTTGTGGAATTGATTCTTTCTACCTTTATGTGGGTTCTCGGGATCAATCTCAGGTTAGCAGACAAAAGTCCACTCCTGAACACCATCTATTTTGCCCACAGTTTTTTTTTAACAGTTCTTACATCTGGAAATCCTAGATTAAGGTATCAATAGTGGTCATGGGGGGTAGATGTGTAGCATAAGAATTCAGAGATACCACGGGCATCTAGTTCATAATATTTTCTTTTGATTCTTCATTTCAACCAACAGAAGAGACCCACTTAATGTCAGAAATTATCTAACCCTCTATACCAAAGCTTTCCATATCAATGAAAACCAAAGGACCTACTATGATATCCAAGTCCCCGCTGCATGCAGTTTTAAGCTTCTTTTACCCTATGGCTATTACCCCATATCATTCTGCTCACTGTAGCACCCCATCCCCCATTGCCTAGCATCCTTGACATTCTCCTGCTTCAGATCCTTTGGGCAGTACATTTCTCAATCAAAAATACTGCCCTTGAATAGTCATGCTATTCATCCCTCCATTGCTTGACATGCTTTTTCCATGTGACCGCTCCAGTGAGTTTCCCTAGCCTTCCTATGCAAAATAAAACTAAACGTCTAAAAGTTTTCAGCATCCATATGCTTACTTACTCTATCTTTTTTTTTTTTTTGACTTTTTGACTGACATGAGTACCCCTGATTACCTCTCCAGTATCACCCAAACACTCTCCCTTCCCTCATACTCCAGTCATCATTCTGGAACTTTCTCAAACATACAAATCTGTATCATACAATATTCATCCCTCACTAAATGACCACAGCAAATTTTTATTTTATAATGGGAAATAATTCCTTTGTATTGCCTACAAGATAGAGATTGACGAATCCACCATCATCTGTTTGAAGAGATGGAAGTGTGGGTAGGAAAAATGGCAGAAGGAATGGATATTTCAATCATCTGGATCAAAATGATGGCTTCAGGCACAGTGTTATCTTTTGTAGCAGAACTTGGCTTTCCTTAGACTAGCTACTATCAGGTTCTCAAAGCTGTAAGAGGGACTGCAATGTGGGGACATTCTTTGTGATCATCCACCATGGGTTGGATGCGTTGCAGAATTGTTGAAGATTTAGGATAAGTGTGAGTTCTCTTTTTCATGTATTTGGTGACCTCAAATTTTTCCACTTGTAGACAGGGACACTCTTCATTTCTCAGGCCACAATATCAATTAGGTTACAAAGGAAGAGGGGATGGATGGATGAATTACAGGGCCGGCATTAGAGATACAAGGTACAAGATAAAAGCATTCAGTAAGCTTCCTATATATCCTCTGCCTTCACATCGTAAGGACATTGGGAACTTTTCTGTGGCTTTGCTGTAACTGCTCCAGCTAAAGTGGGAGGCATTTTACAACAGAAAGGATTCTGCAGAGCAACAAAGTTGAGCTGTCTAAAGTCCCTGGACTATTTTCTGAATTTCAATAAATAGGCAACCCAATCCACCCATCCTCAGACAGAACTAACATTTCATTTGGATGCAAGATGGTGTACAGTTGCAACTTGCTTTTGTGTAATCTTAGCTAGCTGGAAGGTAATGAATCTTTCTATTGTACAGGATCAGAACATGGATAACAGCTACTGCTGTTAGGACATCTAGAAATAATCGACCCAAGGATAACAAAGTAGAGTTGGAAACAATCTTAAGTGCTCATGCACAGTCATAAAGAAGTGTATGAATTCAGTTCCCAAGGGTAATGACTTGGCTTATAAAAGTATTGGAAAGGCCTTCAGGTACACAGGTGCTCGGGCCTGGACCCAGGACATAAATTGAAAGGAAGACAGGATGTCCCATGTTGCTTAGTGTCTCTGATAATTACTGTCCTTTCTCACAGCGACTGCAATGCTCGATTTAATTTTAGGCAAAGTTTCTCATGAGAGAAGCATTGCCAGAACTTTGAAAGTTTTGCCAAGAGGTTTTAGAGAATTCTGTATATACTTCACAATTGTCCAGTTATTACCTTCTGCCCTGTTGGCAGGAAATTCTGGGGAGAGGCCCTTAGAGGCATTCCACTCTAACCAGCGATTGTGACTGAATACCTCATGACTGGCCACATTTCCTTTGGGGGTGGACTGTCGAGCACATGGCCAGTGATGTACCCTACACCCTCAGGTTGTCATATAAGCCATTAGCAAATTTGTGTTCAAGTAGAATTTGTCTATGGGGTACCATGTTTCACCTAACATATTTCATGTCCTCTCTAAACAGTCACATTTCTACTAATAAGCAAAATTTACTCAGCTATAATATAATATGCAAATACTGCTACAATGGTGCCGATGACAGGCAGGCAGAGATGGTGTGTTGAGTAGGATGTATGGCACAGAAATTATCACCTTTGGAGTATGCTTGCCTGGATTCAAATATCTTGGTCACATTTGTCTTGTCTTCCTCATCTGTAAAACGATTTGATTATCATGGTGGTAATTTCCTCAAAGGAAGTATTTACATTGTAGAATTGTGGAGATTAAATAAACTGACTCAGGTTAAAGTACATATTATGGGTGCTAAGGTTTCATTGAATGTTAAAGATTTTGATGTAGAATGGGCCACACTATGATCTGAATAAAGTCAGGGGCTCTCTGTCACAGGATGTCAGCATGAAAGAAAGGGAACAGGCTGTCTGGGTCACACACTGCATTTTCTAAGAGCTTAGGAGGGCCCATACTTAGTTCTACTTAGAAACAGAGGCTGAAGGAAAGTCAGGACATGTGGCTGCCACTCGAAAACACTGCTGTTCAACTACTGTGATTGTCCTCCAAATGCTCGTGACTTTTTAGCTGTTTGAAGAGTTTTGTTAACTTGTCCCACGATGTGCTGTGTATTTTTAAAATGTGGTAAAAACAGATTGAAGTTTCTGCCTACATCCTTTAACAACTACCCACCCCAATTCTTTAAAATATCTTCATTAGACCAAATACTTATATGCCCCCTATTGTCCTTTGCCGATGCTTAGTTTGTTGATGCATTTATTCAATAAACTTT
Organism: Rattus rattus; assembly: GCF_011064425.1. NCBI lineage: Eukaryota > Metazoa > Chordata > Mammalia > Rodentia > Muridae > Rattus > Rattus rattus. The sequence continues at coordinate 104,088,798 of NC_046160.1, read as the reverse complement.
TAAAAGGTGACGCTACAGTGGTCATGGGATCTATGGAGTACCAAGCTCTGAGAAAAGGTTGGATGTAAAGGCATATCTGGATTAATCCTGAGAGCAGGATAAAAGAATTAATGTTTGTTTAATGTATTAAGCTTGAGATGGGGTGCAATAGTTTATGCAAAGGCCGAGAGCAACGAAGGCTCTATGTTGTGCAGTCTTTCATGTTTTCAGGTCTTGAGCTAAGTTCTAGTAAAAGCTGAGGAAAGATTTCAATCTGAAGATCAGTAAAGGTCCAGGGCCATCGGTGACACAACAGTGATCCTTGGGGAGCTATGTTAATATAATGCACAGATTGAAAAGGCATGGGAAGCACATGGAGTGACTGGAGGCTCCTACTCCTCCAGAACCTTGTCTCAAAGATTTCATTTCTTGTTCTTTGCTCGTCAACATTTTCTTGGTTTATTTCCATTTGGTCAACCCTCTTCTTTCATATTGGAAACATGAAGAATTGGCAGAAGAGCCGGCTACTGTATACTGGAGTTTCACAGTCCAGTATTTTATAGAGCTCTTTTAGAGGTGGTATCTTATTAGAAAAGATGGTCAAAATAAAGTCAGAGGCCCTAGACCCCATGACGTCAGCATTAAAGAAAGGGGTCAGGCCATGTGAATCCCATGCTGTGTTTCATGAGAAAAGACTGACAAGTACTTGCATAGGTAGCTCTGGCACATGTGAAGAACATGTGAAGAACTGTGGAAAATTTCTCTGAACATGTGAAGAACATGTGAAGAACTGTAGAAAATTTCTCTGAACATGTGAAGAACATGTGAAGAACTGTGGAAAATTTCTCTGAACATGTGAAGAACATGTGAAGAACTGTGGAAAATATCTCTGAACATGTGAAGAACTGTGGAAGATAACTCTGAACACTCCTTAAATCTAAGCCTGAGGACTGCCTTCTCTGTGACACTGGTACCCAGAGCGTCTATGTTTGTGTAAAGGAGGACCTGGGCTTACAGCTGAACCCCACCTCTATGAGACCACCCCCACCTCTGCTTCTTCAACAGCTCAGTTCATATTATTGGAGAAGACAGGAAGGAAACTTTCAATATGTTGTAAAAGTGGAGAATTTACTTTTAAAGTTAAATTTGGCAATGTAGCCAGGATATCTTTTGGAGGAAAAAAAAGAAGTAAGTTCTTGGTATTTCCTTCTGCTTAGCAGATAATGAATGCAGAAAAGGATGGCCTCCCCCCACTACGCTTTGAAAAAATGTTTACCTACCCTTCTGTTTTCCAATCCAAACTGGTATGATAACATTCAGGAGGTCAACATTTGAAATGGTTTTGAAAAAGAAAACCACCCACACTCAAAAAACTATTTTCCTTCCTAGTAAATGTAATTTTAAATTTCAAAGGCAGGATTTAGGTCAGTGGTTTGGGTCATTTTTTATTTTACCCAAACTGGGCCACCCTTCCCTTATTGTGCAATCCAGAGGAATCAGAAAGATGTCAGGTAATAAAAATCCAGCAAAATAAAATAAAATAAGAAAGAAAAAAGAAAGAAAGTTCTAACATGGTCTGCCCAAAGTTGCATGCCCTTACATTTTGCTGATTTCAGCAGGATTCGTATATTAGTAACGAAGGGCAGAATCTGGTCCACTGATTTTTATTATCGTTGAAGAAGAGGAGATTTTTTTTTGTGACTGTAAAGTGGAAAAGCATAATTTATGATTCAGACCCAGGCTGACGAGAAGCAAGAGACAGAAACTTACCTCTCTATGGCTTTAAATTCAGTGCTAAAGTGAAGGGGTTCGTGTGTACCCACACACGACCAAGAGGTACTTGAATCCACGTTGACCTTTTATCTGCTGGAGCATCCAAGGTTATGTTCTCACACAACATCTGCTGAGAAACTTCGTAGGCCACGGAAGCAAGAGGCAGTGAGGAAGGCTGGCTGGGCAAGACCGCTTCCATCTGTCCATCTCTGTTATCCTCATAAATCATGTCAGTGCAGCGCAGGGGCCAAGAAGAATACTTTTCACCTCATACATAAAGCTTTAGCTTGTTAGTGCTGACATGGACTCTGGGCTGGTCGCCTTTGATGAATGGTGAATACTAGGGAAGTGAGGTGAACACGATATTCCCTGGAAAATCTTTGCCATTTCCCTTCTTTATTACCCTCAGCATGCTATACTCACATTCAAATTTATATGCTTTCGACTGGGTACATGTTTATTTGACCTTTTGCTTTCTGATGAATATACTTTTTTTTTTCTGCTCTAAACACCACAGACTGAAACTCCTTTGGTTGACCGGTGAGTACATTTCAGAGATCTGAAGTGTCTCGGTCACTGTTCTATTGCTGTGGAAAGATAGCATGACCAGGACAACTCTTATAAAAGGAAGCATTTACTTGTGGCTTGCTTACATTTTCAGAGGGTTGGTCCATTATCCTTATGGTGGGAAGTCTGGCAGCATACAGGCCAACATGGTACTGGAGAAGGAACTGAGAGTTCTATGTCCAGATCTGCAGGCAACAAGAAGAGAGAAAGCCACAGATCCTGACTTGGGCTTTTGAAACCACAAAGCCCACCCCGCAGTGACACACTTCCTCCAACAGGGCCATGCTTCTCCAATAAGACCTTATATCCTAAATCTTCTCAAGTAATGCTCCTTCTTGATGGCTAAACATTCAAATATATGAGCACACAGAGGCCATTCTTCAAACTACCACACCAAGCAACCGACCTCTATATTTTTTAACGTCTGTAAGATTAGTAACATATAGTCTCTTTAACAAATTTAATATTAATATGTTTATTATAATCACTTCAGCCTTCTCTCCATGCAATGCTTTCTTTTTGGAAGCCTGTGTGTTTATTTGACAGTCATAACCCAATTCTGGGTGCAAACATTCAATGAATATTTTCCTGAATGAATGCATGGCTTCTTATAGACAGCAGATGATGCATTTGACCTGAACTTTGAAGGAGTTGACTGAACCGAGTGATGGGGGAGTGCGGAAGAGCACAGGTGGAGAAGTAGGTTTGTCTAAACCATGTATGCAGTGCGGCCCCAAAGCCTCCTGCTCAGATGCAAATCAACACATGGGTGGCAAATTTATGAATGAGTCAGCGTGAGTCATTCAACAGAAGATGGAAGGAATGGGAGCTGCAAACGACCAAAGGAAAAGTCAGAGGCATTCATTCAGCAGGCGTTTAGGGAGTTCCGGTTGAGCTAGTGTGAGCTTCCCATAGAAAGGAAGCAAATAAAGTCTCCTTTTCTCTCTCACTCCTACCCTCCGCCCGTACAAAAATAAACAGTGCGAAAAGACTGTGAGAACTAGCAAGTCTGAAAGAGGCAAGCTGGAGGCAAGACTTGATGAGTGAGTGGAACCTGAAGGCAAACTGAGTCTAGAATTTCTCCCTTTCCTTATTTGGAGAAATCTATTAGATCTTCAACTAAATGAATGGGACGACCTGCACATACCATCAGGAGTCATCTGCTTTATTAAAAAACTATTAACTGAAATGTCAGCCTCATCTAAAAAGAAACATCTTTACAGTGACACTTACATACTAATGATTGGCTGAACATCTGGTTACTGAGGCTTAGCTTAACTGGCACACAAAAACAACCCTTTTATTTGCTCAGTCACTGGTTCTGTTCTGAGCAGTAGACATATGTCAATGAAAAAAACAGGAAAGCAATTTTACAGTAGAGTTTACTATATATATATATGTAATATATTTATGTTTTATAAATGTACATATATATCTGTATATATGTATGTATGTACAGTTCTGTGGCATATGGTAAGTATTAGTGAGAAAATAAGATACAAACTAGAAAAGAAGCTACTATTTCAAACAATAGAGAAAGTAGTCCCCTTTGGAAGGTTCCCATTAGTTAAGACCTGAGAGAAGTAAGGAGGTGACTATATGATATCTGGGCAAAGAGTCTTCCAGGAGGGACTTGTGGTATTTGAGGACTAGCTTTTGGGAGTTGTGATTTTTAAAAGTATTGCATAGGTTAAAGTTACTTTGGGTTTCCATGGAAAGAGAAATTGCTTTGAGCATGATCCGTGCTGGAACAGACCTTGATGCCAGGGACATGGTGGACTTCTAAAGATTACAAAATAAACAAAGGCCATTGAATCCCAAGTGATGCTATATTATGGCTGGGCTCAGAAAGACAGGTAGGATTAAAATGAAGACAGGGAAGGATGGGGAATTAATGTTGGACACTACAGTAGAGTCATCCCAAATTTGAAAGAACAGGGATAGGGAATGAAGACGCAGCTAAAAAAAAAAAAGTTGAAATCAGACCACAAAAGATTTTGTACCTAGGCCATGGAGCTGGTGTGTCATTTTGAAAGTGAAGCCATTTCCCCAAGTAGGCTAGGCTGGCTGGCCAGTGAGCTTTAGGCTTGTCCCTATCTTCCTTCGTGTTATTTGTGGGTTTAAAACTGCATACCACAATACTTGTCTTCTAACATGTGTTCTTGTGATTGGACTCAGATTGTAATACTCACAAGGCAAATGCTTGATCAACGGCAGCGTATTCCATGCCCTGCATTGCAATTTTAAGAAGTATGATGGTGCTTTTTCATTATGAGGGGCAGTGAGACTGTTTATTCTATGTGTTCCCGAATCCACAGTCCCATTTAACAAAAGGCCATGATGAGAAGGGAAACCCCTTTTCAACGGAAAACTGGGACTTTACACACAATCAGTTTCAAAGAATTGCTTGGCTCAGGAGAGAAAGCCTGAGCTGGTAAGTGTTAGGACACTTTCCAGCCTTTTTTTTTTCCCTTTGGTGACTCACAGGCTGGTTGGCCATCCCTTTAGAGTAGCAAGGTTTTGGACAGTTGACTTGTGGAGTAATAAGGAAGCCAAGCAGTAATACACAGATATCAGTAAAATCCCTGAGTTGTATACCTTTACTTACTGCTGTAGAGCTTATATGGTATAGCTGTTCTAAATGAACTGTGTGTGTGTGTGTGTGTGTGTGTGTGTGTGTGTGTGTGTGTGTGTGTGTGTGTGCATGTATTAGATCTGAAACATGTAACTTGTAGGGCCAGTCACTTCAGTTAAAGCAACAAAAGTGTGTCACAATTTTATCTCCACGTGTTATAGCAAACATG